>NW_020455743.1:1451318-1493024 GCF_003342845.1 Nothoprocta perdicaria
AGGGAAGGGAAGGGAAGGGAAGGGAAGGGAAGGGAAGGGAAGGGAAGGGAAGAAGGTAGGATAGAGATCTTTGTTGTCTTGTCATCTCCACATATCTCTTAATTTTGATCTATAACAGCTTAAGACCATCCTTACAACAGCAAAGACTGGAAAAAGGAGAATAGTGCATTCTTCATAGTGCATTTTTTTCCATACCAAATGGGTCACATGACCATGGACTATAGGCCCTACAGCTACCTGTGACTACCCTTTGGAGAAATTTGAGATGTAGACAAGAAGCAGAGCCAGTACAGAGTTTCTCAGATTTTCTCTTCTTTCTGGGAAGGGATGTGTGAAATTCTCAAATGAACACGATCCACTAGAAGGGGAGTATCATTAGCAAAAGTTAAACATATTTATAACAAATATCCATTTTTCTCAAAGTTCTGAGTCTTTCCTAGGTCAGAGGACTTCGGATGCATGAGGTCTATGATGTAAAGAGGATTTAATAGAACTTTTTTTCTGTCAGATGCCAATAGTACTTCTAATACCCTCAAAAAAACAAATTCAGAACATCTTTTGGGGTAATATCTCTTCTTGTCTCCCCTGGCAAAAAGACAACCCCCAAACACAACACATACAAATGTCTTTGCAACTTGCACATGCATGCCTGTTAGCAGGTTTTAAATAAATTTTCTTCTTACCCAGGTAAACCTAGAGGTTTATCCTGATTTTGATATATATTCTGGACCTTCCCTTCCAGCACCTTTTCCTGGTATGAGAAGCATGCAAGTGTGATTGCCTCTGCTTTGGGGGGGGGGTTCAAGTTGCAGTTTCTAGTGAGTGAATCTGCAGTGATCATCTGCCTCCGTTCTGACTCTTTCATTGATATTGCAGCCCATTGCACATGAAATCACATGCACATGACAAACCTGGAACAGAGCTGCCTTCCCTGCTATCATTAACTTTCGTTCATCACGATGCTTCGGTGAACTGCCAAACTCTGTAGTAGTAATGAGATAAATATAACCAACTGAAGTAACAACACAAGTATAAGCAGCAACGTTATCTTGCCATTTCAACTTTACACTTGCGAAAGGGAATGACAGTCCCAAACAACTACTGGAGCAGTCACTGACACTAGCCTAAAATGTTCATGTTGACAAGGTTTATTAAGGGGGCTGATAACATGCCAGTGGACTCATGTGTTACATATGTGTGCTTGTAAATGGTTGGAATTTCCTTATAGAATGAGGGTAAAGAAGCCATGTGAGCCAAATTTGCTCTTGTTGTAATTGATGCAACTGACTTTTCAGAGGACCTGGCTTAAAGTACATATTTATTCCCTCCAAAGTTAGTTATGTCTTTTTGTTTGTTTATTTGTTTTAATTACTTATATTTATTGAAAACATCTTATGCTTTCTCTGGTTTGCTCAGGATTTATGTTGATATAAATACACAGGGATACAGAACCAGATTTCTAATGTAACTACTGAAGTACTTAGTACCACAGAAGAATTGCTAAATATTTCTTACAACAACACTCTTGGAAATCCAAAGTGATACGGACTAAATCAAAATCATCTAGCTTGATAGAGGAGAAGTCAATACCTAACAGCAAATGTAGATGGCCCTCTGCACACAGAGTGATAAATCTGTGCTATCAGGTAAATCTGTACTGATGGGTCACTAAAGTAAAAAAACTGATGCAATACACTGGAAAAAAAAAAGGCAAAACAGTTCTAACAATGTAATAAGGGAATGTGCCTGCTAAGCAAAGGCAAATGACCTAGGGCAGATGCCAGTCCAACTTGTCGCTATGCATGTGAAGCAACTCTTTTGACATCACCAGTTTAATCAAGAGCAAAATATGTTTGGTATATCTTTAGCAGAGGCCATCAACCTTAGCACAGTAAATTGTCCCTAATGTAATTTAGGAATAACTCTGTAACCTATATATCAAATGAATYTAACTTTTTAACACACTACCTATGAGAGTGCATTTGCAGGTAGTAGTGATGTATCTGTAATTCTCCTTGTCCATGTAAGCATGACACCTTCTATATTATCCTTGCTAACACATTAATCTACTGTGCAGTTTTATGTCAAATACCTTGTTGAAATCCAAGTAGATTATGTCCTTTAATCACTTTGCCCAGTCTGTGTTCCTTGTGATCTCATCTCTTATTAATATCTTCAGAATCTTGCCTACCACCAAGGTCAAACTGGTCTACAGTTTCCTAGCTCCACCCCAGGCCTTTTTAAAGAGGGCTGTATTTGTGTAACTGTGATCCTTCAGTAACTCCCTTCTTTGCTATGTCTATGAAGGATCTTTCACCTGTTTCATACACTGTGAATTCTGAAGATTTCCTGGAAACCCTTAAAATGTCGCCTGTCTTTAGTGTTCTAATCTGTCCTGGTGCTGTCAGCACATCTGGACTCCTCACTGCTACAAGTTTTCATACCTGGAATCATCTTAATTCTTCTTCTTATACAGAAAGTAACTCTATTTTTCATTTATATCCTTATAGTGTAAGGTTTCTGCAAATATCTGTCTAATCTTTATTCAAAGCCTTCATCACCTTTTGCACTTTTGTGAATATAATTGAACTTTCACCATCCAATTGTGGGCAACAAGGACTGCTTGGGTTATATAAATATTCTTGATCAGATTCTACTTTCTACATATTTTACAGATGCAAATCCCAAATAACTCCAAAGAAAGTGGTAAATATTTTTACTGCTTTACGGACGAGAGAATCATACCTGTGCCTGTTCCTCATTGTATCCTGCCTTGTCATTGCATACCTGTCAGGCTAGAGGTTTTTTAGGAGCAAGACCATTTTATTTTTTCTCTTGTATACCTCGAAGCATAGTAATGGAATTTAACAATGTTAAATAGTTACAACAGCACAATAACGAACAATTCATAAGTTACAGGCTAAAGCTGGTCATGATGAAAAGACATCAGATAAAAATAATGTCTTAGTAAATTCTGTAGGTATATACTTAGTCACGTTTACATGGATGAAAATGCTCTGTAGAGAAATTAATTAAACTAAACACCTCTGTCAGCAGCTTCAATAGAAACGCAAATGGACAAAAAGACACATCATCAGCAGACACCGTTCCTGTCATAATGAGAACTGATGTTTTTGGTTAGGTTTGACTGCAATAACAAGACACAACAGAGATTTTGACATGGTCTTTTTAAGTCTATTTGTGGCATGAGAGTAAACATAAGATTCTACTGGAAATTCTAGTCTAAAATATTTCAAGACAACTGAAAATACATTAAAACAAAGTATGAAAATTTGTTCTTTTTTTCAGTTTGAAGGCAATCTTTTTTCCATTTTAAACCTTCCTACCCTGATATTACGTCAGTGGTATGACTAGATACATTTTACTTCTTTATGATTTGAAATCTGAGAGAGTTTACAGATTCATTTTGCATGCAAAGCAGTGCAGATGAGGGCACAGAACATGCCGCTTACATGGTGTCAGCATTCTCAGTATGTGGCATAGCTTCGAAGGCATGTCACAAACTAAGATCACATTTGACATACTTTGTCTTTACTGAAGCATATGAAATTTGCCACTGATGTTGCAGATTTTCTTTTACAGTCCAGCATCTTCACGGCAGAATATACATACATGATTTGGCCAAGGGTACAGCAGAACAAGTTTATGAAAGATCCTCATGCTTTGTGCAGCCGTAATTAGCAATATGGTGGTGGGAGAGGCAGTTGGTGTTTTCATTCCTTCCAGGAAAGGGGAAAGGCAGTAGGAGTGGTTACTTCCCAGGGTCCAACACCTGGTGAGTCCTTGGTGTCACAGCCAGAGGTTTGGCTTCTATACTCATGGGATTATTTTAGAACTACAAGGAGGTACAGAATCCGTCYGACAAAGTGGAGTAAGTGGAGGATATTTGGCTTCCAAACCTACTGAGGAGGACATGAAACTATGTAAGCTGAGGAAGGTTTATCACAAACTAAAGAAGGAGCAGGGAACGATGAGGAGGTGACAGCCTGCCGAGGGAGGCTCTGGTGTTTCACTATGAGAGGAGCAATGTCACTGGAGGCCCATTTCAGTTGTCTATACACAAGCATATGCATCAAGAAAAACAAATAGGAGAATTAGAAGTAGTTGCAAAGCTATGACCTGACTGACACATAAACAGTGGAACAGTTCACATGACTGGTGTGCTGCAGGGGATGGATACAGCCTCTCCAGGAAGGACGAAGTAAAGGCAATGAGGAGAGCTTGTGCTCTGTGTAAAGTGGAGGCTGACTGATGAATCAGTCAAGAGTTCATGGGTAATGATCAGAGGACGGATCAGCATGGTTAAATTATGGTAGATATCTGCTACAGTCTGTCTGATCAAGAATAGGATGTAAATGAAGCCTTCTTTAGGCAGCTGGTGGAAGTGTAACAGTGGCAGGTCCTCGTATTCATGGGAGCTGCAAGCAAAATGAATAATTTCTGAAGAATGCTAAAGATAACTTCTTGATGCAAGTGACTGATAAGCTGAGTAGGAGAGATACTCTGTCAGATCTGTTAATCACAAACTAGTAATAACTGGTTGAAGATGTGGAGACCAAAAGTACCTTTGGCTGCAGTGACCACAAGCTGGTGGAGTTTAAAATTTTGAGAGAAGCACCTAGAGCTGGCGCTCAATATTACAGGGAGGAAGACAGGAACGATAATGCTCAGCTCGTGCTGAAAATTAAAAGGAATGTGAAGGACAACAGGAAGGGCTTCTATAAATGCACAAAGAGCAAAAGAAAGGTTAAGGAAAGTGTGGACCCACTGCTCCATTGAGTGGGAAACAAAGTGATAAAAGGCATAGAAAAGGCTGAGGTATGCAATGCCTTTATTGTCTCAGATATCTTTATTTTTCACTGTTAAGGCCTGCCCTCAAATATCTCACTTTCTCAAGCCTACCAGCTGCTTATAGGAGTAAAACATAACCCACTATAGAGAAGAATCAAGTTAGGAAGAATTTAAACCAACTGAATACATACAAGTCCGTGGGAGACCAAACAGGTGGCTAAGGAAGATAGTCAACATCACCGTGAGGCTGTTTTCTGTAATTCAAAGGGTCATGGTGATAAGGAGCAGTTTGTGATAACTGGAAAATGGTAAATGTCACGCTTATCTTTAAGAAGAGTAAAGGAGGGATCCAAAGGACTACGGGCTCATTGGCACGGTCTCAGTCCCAGAAAAGGTTATGGAATCTGCCTGGAAGCCATTTCCAACCATATGAAGGACCAGAAGCCTGAGAACAGCCAGCACAGATTTCCCAAGGGCAAATCATGCTCTCATGCCTGAGCAATATGATTGCTTTTCTGATGAGAAGACTGGCAGTGTAGAAAAGCAGAGAGCTRTGGATGTATCTACTTCGACTTCAGTAAGGCTTCCAACTTTCAACTCTGAAATAGTCTTTCTTTTATAGTCAAACTGGTGACTTATGGACTGGACAAGTGGAGGAAAAGACGAGTGGAAAATTGACTGGACTGCTTGGTTGAAAAGGTCATGGTCAGTGTTAAAAGTCTAAATAATACCAGACAACTCACAGCTTTCCTCAGAGATCTTATGGTGATCAATATTGCTTTTTAATGATCTGCAGGAAAATATGGGACTCAATCTCAGCAAGTTTGTTGACTATCCAAAATTGGAAAGACCATTTCTTACACTCCTGAGGGACTAGCTCTAGAAAATTGAACAGTGAGGTAGACTGAAGGCTCAAAGCATTGAGATTAGCATCAGGAAGTCAGCATCCTGAGCAGACCCTGGGATCAATACTGAGGCCAGTACCATTTAACGTTTTTATTAATGACATGGATGATGGGCAGAGTAGTGCACCCTCAGTGAAGTTGCAGAGGATACCAAATTGCAGTGGAGAAGTGGTAGATACACCAAATAGCTGTGCTACCATTGAGAGGGACCTCAACCRCCTGGAGAAATGGGCCAACGGGAATATTGTGAAGCTCAGCAGAGAGAAGTGCCAAGTCCTGCACCTGCGGAGGAATAACTCCAGGCACCAGGGCAGGCTGGGGACTGACTGGCTAGGGAGCAGCTCTGCAAAAGGCTCTGCAGGTGGAACAAGAAATCATGACCCAGCAAGGTGCCTGAGAGGCAGCTTTCATCCTCAACTGCATTCTCAGCYCTATTAGCGGGAATGCAGCCAGCAGGTCCAGGGAAATGATTCTCTCCTTTAATCTTTAAGTATTTGTGAGCACTGTGTCCAGTTTTGAGCTTTTCAGTACAAGACAGACATGGACATACTTGAAGGAGTCTAGTGGAGCTCTGAGACAAGAAGAGTTTGCAAATCTGGGTTTGTTCACGTGTTTAGCAGAGAAGGCTCAGGGGAGATCTCATTGCTGTCTTCAGCTACCTATTAGGAAGGTGTTGAGAAGATGGAGCCAGACTCGTTGTGAAAGTGAACAGTGGAAGGATGAGAGGCAATGGGGATAAATTGGGACATGAAAACTTCCAATTAGACATGAGCTTAATGTTTAAAAAATCTAAAAAAAAAAAAAAAAGTCAAAAAAAATCTCACCTCTTTTTCAATGTGAGGTCAGTTGAACAGTCAAGTCACCTCAGAGGTTGTGGGATCCCCATCCCAGGAGATTCTCAAAACCTTCCCTGAATATGTCCCTGAATGACCACAAGTTTGGGAGCAGATGAATACCAGAGACTTAGCATAAATTATTCCATGACTAGGTGGGCAGTATTTAACCTCATGGTAATCCTATGCTTAAGGTGATTTCAGAGAGATCACACACTCAGTTGAGCTGAGGTCTGAGCATGCCAAAGCTGAAATCCAGAAACTATTTTTTTTTTCCTGGTAGAAAAAAGGATGGAGCTAGATTATTTTTTTTCGCAAATATAAATGATTGCATAAGGGAGGAGGCACAAGCAGTAGTATTCATTTGGGAAGAAGAAAGAGAGGGTTAAAATCTTTACTTTTACCAAGCACAAAATAACAGTAAAAAAAAAATCCTGGAATTGCTTTAGCATTGTATCCAGCAGAGGGCAGAAGAAACTACAGAACAGATTGCACACATCAGTTTGTTATTTTTAAATTTATACTATGAAAAACCTACCAAAAAAAAAAAAAATGGCTGAACTTACAAACACTTCTAAATAGAACGGGTAAAATGGAAGCTTAACGCCTAAACTTAATAATTTTGAAATGGTCTAGCATGATACTGATCATTGTCAGCAGTGTAACACAAATTATATCTCGGTAAGAACAGGTGTTCTGAATATAGTAGTCAGAGCGATTGTTATGAAGATATGARGCTATGTTAATAAAATGCTAATTATTGCAAGAATATAAATATTCATTATAATGATAGCGAACAAAATGTAAGCGTAAATATTCATTTACAAGTAACAGTGAGAAAATAAATGTTTTGTAATTTGCAACAGGAGAATCAGGTTTTTAGAAACAAACAACATCCCACTCAATACATAAAGATGGTACTCTAATTTACAATAAGAGTATCTAACATTAACACATGTTAAAGAGATTGTATGCTCATTAATAAATGAATGATATTCAGAAACAATAAATGGATAGAATTAACATAGGTCACAGAGATTATCAACATGAAGATCTCTGTAAATGTCTTCTGTATCTTATATAAGTCTATTGAAATTATTAACAGCAGTTTTTACCTGTAGATTGAATTAAGTTAGAAGCAGCGAGTATAAGTAAATAATATCTTTTCTCCAAAGTGGCTGAGAATCTGTCAATTAGAGTTTCTCTGAGAGTCARTTGGGGCATAGTATCTTTCAACATCAACTGCAGTTTTAAGCTGTCTTTTGGTAATTTTAAATAAATTCTTTTTGCAACTAAGCTGCTATAAGTTAGGTGTAAAGGCAGTTTTGCTTAGTAGTTTCTCTGAGAGAAAATAAAGCAAATATTAAAAGTATTTTTATGAATTATCATTTTCTTACCATGCCAAAGTCATGCCTCTTACCATGCCTTGCAGAGATGGATTTTAGAGGGACACAAGGGGTATAAAATCCACCTGCTGTTCCCCCCTGGGCTTTCACAGTAATTTGAACAGATGGTCTAGCCAGAGGTAGGAGGAAGTTCATGTAAATCCTTCCCAACTCCATTTTGCTGTCCAAAAGAGTCTACAGGTATATAGGTGGGCAAACAAAATTCCCAGTAACGATGCAGAATTCTATTCTGGAGCTCTGGAAAAATGGAAAGAGCCAACTAAAATAATTCAACCAATCTAATCTTCATTTAGCCTCTGCTTCTACTTTTGAGCATAAACACAAATCATGGCACAAGGMGGAAGCAGCAGCAAGCCCACTCTCTGAGGCTGAAAATATATAAATAAATAAGAGCAATTCATAGAGGGCTTCCAGTCTATACTGCTTCAGAAATATAAGGCTTACTTTCAGCTTTGCTGACCTTGTCTCTCTTAAAGTTATCATCAATCCTAAATGTTTTTTGTGTAGGATCAGGCAGGTAAATTCACCCTTCTATCAAATGYAGTTCCACATACACCTTCCAAAGTAAGAAAAATAATAGATATTTTAACAAGTGGCAAGGATAACTGAAAATCCATTAAGGCATCCAAGGATTTATATATATATATATTTATGTAATCACCTAATATCTGAGGTAGAAGTGAAGTTCTTCTAAATCCAATTTGGCAGAAATTGGGTTTCTCCAAGAAATGTCATTCATTCATTCATACAAAAGMTCCCAGCTCCTTAGATTTTGGAAAGAAAGGGATTGCTGCCTTTGTCATGGGCAAGATTTTGCTTCTGGTGAAAAAATAAGTGCAGCTGGTAATTGACCTCGTTCCTCAAAAGGCAAGATAGCTAGAAGATACTGCCAGYAAATAGTTAATTCAGGCTGGTTGAAGTTTTTTTCCCCTCAACAGTGGTGCAACTCATTGCTTTGAATATTCATTCCCTTCATTTTCAAGCACTGAGTAAATGAATACGTCAGTGCTCACTCTTTGTAATTTATGTAATTACCTTTGCAATTTGCATGAGATTTTAGCAGATAAAAAGGATTAAAGAGGGGAGAGGTTTTCTTTATGAATTTTTAACAACAAAAGTAAAACTATGATTTGGGTGAAGGAAAACAATAAATATTCTTTATCACACTGGAGGGCAGCTGCTACACTGCTTGTTAGCAGATGTTTTATAAGCAGACCTAGAAAGCCAGACATTTTCAATTTTGTCAGTAAGTGCCAGAAGACGAAGAGCATAGATATATTTTTTTTCTATGAAGACAGAGAACATTTTTTTTCCTATGCTGATTACAGTTCAGTTTTTCTCAAAGAGATCTCTGGAAGATAAATAGAAAGCAGTCTTGGGAAAGAAGCATTTATTCCATGATTACAACTCCAATTATGTACGAGAGTCTTCCTTGGTGGTGAACATTGGCGAAGCATCTAGAACACATTTTAGACCAGACAAGCATCTTTTGGATAGCATGCTAGTGTCACACACACCCAGGCCTAGCCTAGATAAGTCTTGTGTCAGGATAAGAGATTTGAAAATCAAAGTAGCTTTAGTGGGTAGTTGCTGGTGTGAATACACTTATAAATGAGCTATCAGGATTAATACAAACCATTCTTTTCTGTACAAAAGTAGCTAAGCCAGCATAGAGAACATAAGGAGTATTTACTATACTGAAAAAAAAATAGTTGAGAAAGTAAAAGATCCCTGAGGTAGTAGTATCTTCGATTCCTTGACAGGCCCTATTGGGCACCAGTATTTCACCCCTCGTCCTCACTCAACATTTTGCTCACATTCCTCCATTTACCATCTTTGCCGAGTCTCGTACTTCCTGCAAAGCTTCCAACTTGAAATTTGCCTTAACCACATCATAGTGGTTGGTTAGGTTGGTTAGTGACCATCATAGGCTGGTCATGAAATGGGCAACATTTTTATTGTGCCTCTCTAAACATTTTTCATCATAATCATTTGATTTGCCAGTATTGAGACACAAGCTGAAAGATAAACCTCAGGCCATCAATGACACTAATGTAAGCAGCATAAGAAAAAGAAGCAGTGTAAGACAAAGGAGAATGGAAAATGGATGAGATGAAAGTAGAAGGAATGAAGAGGAGGAATGGGCTGCTGAGGAGAGTTCTTTTTGGTGAACTCARGTGAGTACTTTCACTAAAAAACAAACTGTATCATACATAAGAGCCTATGAATTTGCTAACTTTCCTGCCTAGCCCTTGAAATGCAAAATGGAATACATTCTGAATCTAATCCATAAGAAATGTATTCCTATCAGTGTCTCATAATGTTTCTATGTTTTCATGTAGATCTCAAAGCTTGGTTTCTGGGGAAACTTGTCGGACACTTTTAAGCTTTGAGATCAAAAGGGGTTAAGAAAATGTGTACCATGGCCTTTGACTTCTTTTGGACAAAATGAAGGATAATTTTAGGGGCACTTCAGATCTTTCAGGGGGCTTATTTCAAAACATGAGAATTCATCACTTTAGGTGGAAGAATTTTTAGTCATGCAATAGATAAACACGCAAAAACACTATGAAAGTGTCTTATCTCAGGCTTTCAGACAAAGCATGCAGAAAGAGAATACAGATTATGACAAAAAAGTAGGCATTTTTTTCCTATAATATCTATTCTCTATTTCCTACTCAGGCAAATATTCCTGTTGATTCTACAGTTCTGAGTTCACTAGGGAATATAATGTGAGTTAACATTTGAGACTCACAGGCAAATATTATGCAGCTTTTAATAAATTCTCTAACTAAAAAGTTTTCCATGTTGCAGTTATATGAAATTACATTGCCTTCCTCTAGTTTTATCATGACATTTTTCAAGGGTTGGGCGACTATTACTATTTATTTTGTGATCAAATCCAAAGTCTGAATTTGAACAGATGCATCAATATATTGACACATGAGAAGCAATCATTAAGTCTGTGATAATCAGGACTATTATAACCAAATTACATATTATGCAAATATATAAGCACATACTTATATTTGTATTTTGTAGTGAASAGTGTATTTGATGCAATAGAAGATAACTATACCAATGTATTTCAGTGGAAACTGAACAGCTCAGAATAAACAAATGACTGTGAATTATATTACTACTATTTGAGATTTACATTTCAGAAAAAAAATTAGTAGATTGTAGGATCAAAAGAAGGATGACTGGAAAAAAAAATCTTCCACTCTGTTGCTAAGCCTGATGGTATTAAAAGCAAAGTAATATAAATGTAGGTCTACACAATCCTAGAAATGTCACCACTTCACASATTTGATCTTGCAGATCTAATCCCTTTCTGTAAGCTGAATGAGCATGCAAGTGGTTAAGATAAGTGGACAGAGAAAACAGAGCACATCTTTGACTTGGTGTTAGATTTGCTTCAAGGACACTAGAGAGCACTCTCTGCATAATGACTGAGCTTAGACCTTGGAAATCTCAATATAAAGGCTTGTTTGCTCCATAATATGCTCCACRGTAGTTGTTATATATGTACCCAATTAATAGGAAATTAGTGGAAAGTATGCTGTGTATCACCATCTTCAGCTAGACCTAATATAGAATTAGTGTGTAGGTAGCCCTTAAAAGCACCCAGACTAAAGACAGAATAATGACATAGTGTCAGTCTGATTTACGTGAATTAATTCTGTTGAAAACAAGGGGAAATAAAAATAGAGCAGTCTCTTGGATGTGATCCCATGCTGAAAAGAATACGCTGAGGGCACCCAGGCTTGCAGCAGCACTCAGGGCAGAGAAGGGGACACAGCTGTCACCTCCGCAACGTGGTTGGGCCATGTTTGTAATCCGTTGCACATTCCTGTTTTTAATCTGTGCTCATGACTTGAAGCCTRCACAGTTTGGATGAGAAGTGAAGTGCAGTGCTCATAAATGGACCTTTTTGCTTCCAGGTGTGTGCACAAACAGCCGAGGATATGAAGAACGAGGCAGGAAGCGCAGGGCCATCCAGCCACATGTTCTTGTGTTCCCTCCGAGAGATTACTCCAGTGTATTGGAAAAAAAGAGAAAGGCAAATGTCAGCTCTTGGGTAAGCGTATTCTAGCCATATCTTTAGAAAGCTTATTTCAGTGAAAGGATTCATGAGCTAAAAGTCATGGAAATCTTTGGCTAGGSCAGTGGTCTGAAGTCTCATTGACTAAATTCTTCTCTTGGTTGCAGTGGTGTAAATCTGAGGTGACTCTGCACTGGCTCTATTGTTCTGGCATATGCTGCAGATATGAAAACAGAATTAAGGGGACTCACTCATTTTATAGCTTTTAGCCTATGTTTAAAAAACATCACAGAGCTTGAATCATTCCAACCAAAGAAATTATACAGAAAAGRATTTGACCTGTGTTACTAAACACCATCTTCATTTCACCTTTCTTTGRTCCTCTTCTGTGGGGCTTTATCACAGAGTCTCCTGAGAGCTGTATTACAAAGCAGTTTTACTTCCCTTTGTCAGGCTGCTGCATGTGCTGCTTATTTCGCAGTATGGGTTGACAGAGCAACACAGCGGCACCTACATCGCCCTTGTTATTCTTTCTGCCACATGACAGCGTTTCTGACACAATGTTCTCAAAACCAGTGGCACACAGTGACATTTTTCAGGCACGTCAGAAAAAGATATGCAAAGCAGTTTGTGTATCTTTTTCTTTTGTATGAAAAAAAATTAAGAAAAAAGCCCCTGCCAAAACAGGGCAGGARTTTTTTTCCCCACAAGTGTCTGGTTTGCTTACATTAGCTGTTAAAAAAATATAAAAACACATACACACAGAAGTAAACACACTTTACTTTTCTAGCACATATCCAAATCTGAATGTTTGAGGAATGAGTAGTATTTTTGGACCAGTTTGTGATCTCATTTATTGGAAAGTCAATTCTGAAAAATGAAGGTTCTAAATTAATGGGGACTAAGGTCTGAAGCAGGTTGTTACTTAGAGGCACTGTCTGAGCTGTTGAATAAATGTATTTTGGTGACCCCATTAGCATGGGTGGTGGTCCAGTTGGGGTACGCTGTGGAGTGTGCATCCAAGCACTCATTTCTCAGGTTCCCCTGTTTACATACACATGTTGTAAGTATGTTGTAAGTAAAAAAAAGTAAAATAATAACTCTCTCATAACAAGTTCTCTCACAACTAGGAAAACGTTTGGCAAAAATGTGTCATTATCACAATTTCACAGGCAGGGGAAAGGGATCACTGAAATCTCCTAGGGCAGTGACGGACCAGTGAGAATACAGTGGAGATTTCCTGAGTCAAGCAAGAGAATCACTATTGACTCACAGTAAATTGTGCATAATTTTTCATGAAAGACACTGGCAATGTCCTTTGTACAACACAGGCTCTGATGGGTGCCTCTGAAAAGCTTTGCATTGGCTCACTCTATAATTTAGGCAATCGCTGGACAAAAGTCAGAATGCAGGAGTCTGGAAAGCTACATAAGCTGGTGGCATCCAGCTGGCTTGTTCTGCTTGCCCACTTTAGTATGCTGGACTGGCTCTGGACTAAGAACATTTGCTTTTATCAGAAATCACATAAAAAACTGTGGGATTCATTCCATTTTCCCTACCACTTTGAAGCTAGTTTTGCAGGTCTTTGCTGCAACAGAGTCTCCCAACAGCTAAACCAGGGTACGAAACAAGGCTTAGTCCCTCTKCAAGCCTTTATACATTCTCTCTGTGCTTCTTTTCTGTTCTTAGTTTTCCTAGCAGTTTTAAATGCTATTTTTGACACTATGTGACAAGTAGTTTCTCTCTTAAAAAAAAAACCTCAAAATCTGGTAGTCACAGCACTTGATGGGGACTCAGGGTCCTCAGTTCTGACAGTGCCGTTTGACCTGCTGGATGATCTCACACGAGCCCCCTCAGCTCCCTGCCTTCCTCTTTCTGCATTTCTTTTTCTGTGAAAACAGGGATAATGATACAGACTTTATAAAGTTTATAAAGTTCTGTGATCCTGCAAAGCTAAAAGCTATGAAAGATTGTTAAATTATTAATTTAAGGAAAAAGAAAAAGAATATTTTACCTTGACATACCGAACATTTAAGCCTCATTGTGCCCTAGTTTGCAGCTGGCCACCTAAATGGCTGATCCAGGCTCTTTAGAGCTCATAGTTAATTATGAGGCAGATGATGGGTTCTGCTGAGGCAGGTTGTTGGTTCACATACACAATGTTTAATTCTGCAATAGCAACCTTCATTCTTTACTAGCTCCTTATATATAAGGAAAAGTGAAAATCCTTAAGCATTTCTCCGTGATGATATTCGTGTGAGAATAACAGTGGCACCTCTGCCAAAGATTAATGCTTAATCTCCTGGTGCTCATCCAGAACTGGAATCACGAATCAGTTTCCAGTTTCCCTAGAAAATACTTTCAAATACTACCCTCAAAAATGTGCTTAACAGTCTTCAACTCATTTTTCTTCTGCTGAGAATCTGTATTGCCACATTTGCCAGAAAGTCTGATTTAAAAAGGAATTGCTCATACTCAGTGGGGCAGCTTGTCTGAACTGGCACAGAAAACCTCCTGGCAGAAATCGGTAAAATGGCAGAGGTCGTAGCAATGGCAATAGGTAGAATTGCTCAACAGCGTAAAACATCCATCTTTGACTTTCCTCCTCTCTTACAGGCATCTTCTCTCTGTCTTCCTTCATCAATTGCAGGTGGGGATCCTCATCACTTGTATTTCAGATGCATGAAATCCTCATGTTCTCCTCAGTACCTCAGCAGCAACAGAGGCACCATTGGAGTGTCACCAGTGGCGCCACTGCGCTCCTGGATGGAGAAAGAGAATCGGGGCATTTCTTGTGCCTTTCTGACCTCCATGAGCCAAAGGATGCAACTGAACAGTAAGAGGACTGCTTAGTCCCTCTCGGTTTGTGGAGCAACATGTTAAGTTACACTCTGGCAATGGAGAATATGTAAACAGGAGAGCTGTGAGGTGATGAAGTTCACTTATAATGTTTAACACATTCGCTGTTAATCCCTGGTAAGTCCTTACTGCCTATGGACAAGCTTAACTTATGGGTGCGCATCCCTTGCAACACTTCAGCAGATTCTCCTGGCGGTGATCAGGACACGTTGCTGACACCAGAGTGACCCTCTCTGTCATATTTCATTTCTTCACTACAAACACTTTCCCTTAATTCCCTGAAACAGMTAGATCACAGTGGCTTAGGCTTAAAATCAGAAACAAGAGACAACTCAAAGCAAGCCTCCAGCCTGGAAAATTTTGGTGCAGAAGTTCAAGTTTACTAAACGCTTACAGCACCCAAAAAAACAAGACAGTTAAGAGTTTGGCAACATTAGCTGCAGGAGGGACTAGGAGACATAACTATGACATTGGATTTCAATGTCAAATCCATGCTTAAAAGTGGAAATATAAATGACATTTTATTAAACAAACAAATAAAAACAGGATGTAATGGACAGGTCCCAAAAAGGATGTTAAACCCATAGCTAAGTACTGTTTCTAAGTTTTTGGATCCTCAATGAGCAATCTTCTCATAAAATGGATGGTAAGAGAGGTTGGCTATTTTGTATTAGGGACTATTTTCCTGGACCTGAAAGTTAAACTAAATATGGATAACTGGTTTGAAAGATCACTGACCAAAAACATTGTCATCATTTGAGCACAAGGGGAAAAATTTAAGCTTCCTCAGGCAGCTAGCATAAATATGAATTTATGCATAAATTAATGCACAAATAATTTATATACTTGTTCTTTATCTGTTAGTTTTTTTCTCTACAACTCTTATTTCCAAGGACTTCAGCACATCAACACAATCTCTCTTCATTACCATTTTCCCTTTTTGTGTTCTTCTCTTACATCAGTCCCCGCATAGCAATCTCTCTCCCCACATTTAGAAAAGGCAATATTCATTTTGTCACTATTCATATGTTTCAAGTTCAATGCTTTGCAGTGCATAGAGTTTGAAATATCACTTCATGCCCTCAAAACAGAGATACTGTCAGTCTCTTCCCATAGTTATAGCATTTACTTCTAGCTCTAAATATATCAGCATAGGTCTTATAGTCAGCACAGCCTCCTGTATAGAAAAAAAAAAAAAAAGATAAATAAATAAATAAATAATGCTATTTCTCTTCCTTTTTAATCCCCAGTAGCCCCTTCAGGCTAGATTTAGAAAGTAAGGATGGTTAGGACTTTGCCCCAAGTGTGCAGTGCCATGGAAGCCATCGTGCCTTCGCACTYCTGAATTCCCTTCCTCACACAGTCCTTGCTGATGCTCAAGGACCTGTTTACTTACGGCAACGCACGGCTGGCACCCTGTCTTTGCAGGTGACTTCAGGTAAGATTGCCTCTCCTCTTCAGGCTGGCTCAGTGCCATCTGAAAAGCATCATTTAACACTTCTGCATTCCTTCACTGAGATTTCTTCTGTTGGAGACCCTCCTTTGGGACTTCCCAGAGAARTGCACAACATAGTCCAGGGTAAATAAAATAATTTTCTTTATAGATAGAGAAAGGAAAAAAAAGATTGGATTTGCTACATCCTTTTTGTGGCTTCCACACTGAAACCATATTGAAAATATCTGAAGCAGATAGAGAGTAATGGCAGTGTGATGGTGGTAAGACACTTTGATGCCTCACTGTGCTTAGCTAGCACTGAGATGATTGCATCATATAAATACTTGGAGGGAGTATATAAATGTTTCATTGGCACTAATTTCAGATGACCTGCACGCTGTATTTCTTGTGGTGTGCCCTACTCATGTGATCATCAATAAAATCCCTATACCCTACATTCCCCCAAGCATTGGATATGTATTTTCAATTAAAGTTGAGGAAATAAATACCAGCAGTAGAAAAGGAGCAAGAGTCACCTTGATAAGGAGATGTGTCTTATGCTCTCTTCTCCTGTCTTATGCTCTCTTCTTGTGATTTTCATGTATTTTCTTAGGTGCTGAATAAGGCGCTCATATCCTTCTCTGCCTTTAGGCTAAACAGTTTACCCCACAGAGATTTTCTCTGCAGTGAATTTTGAATGAGAGTGTGGGCTTACATGCAGAAATCTGACCTGCAGTTCCTGCATGGCACAGTAAATGATCCTGGGATTGTTCTTACTGCTTTAAGCAGCAATCATGGAAAAAAAATACCTGTGTTTGAATAATCATATCTTTGTACAGAATGTGTCAAAAGGCATGATCATGCAGTTTAGCTTTTCTTATGAATTTCTTGTGGGGATCCAAATGTGTAAGGGATCAACATCATCCCTGCAAACTGTTCAAGAGACTGCTAGTTGAGCAATGTGACTATATTTGTGCAGTATGCTGCAAACACCTGGCATTGCAGGACACAAAATACTGGCTAGTATTTTGAATAGAGTTAGAACAAAAATATAAGCAAAGCAGGTATAATGTGTCTCAGAAAAAGAGGGCAATATCAGACCAGGTCCCTGACATACATAGCAACAGATTAGTTAGATAAGTCCGAAAACCCAAGGAAGCAGACTACTATGCTACAAGCAAAGACAAGAAAATCCTTGTAATATGAAAGTTTTTTCAGAAAATTTGTGACACAAAAAGCCTCTTCTATTTTACCTATACCTAAATTGATACATTATCTACATTTTGGTGCATTCAAMATCTCAGAAACACTTAGTGGCTGGTCCTTTATTTTATAACCACCAGAGGACACCTCAGAGCTTGTATAAAACAGCTGGGCTGCAAGAAGAACTGAAAAGCATCATTGCTTCAACACTGTTCTAAACACTTTAAATTCAACACTGTCTTATTTCCATGGGGGCTTATTTTTAGTCAGTATTTTAATTTGGTCTCCTGTTTTATTATGGTACCTTTGATAAACACTGAATTGATAGTAGTTGCTTCTAGTGACCTCAAGTGATTGGCAAGATTGCTATTTGCAGTAGAAAATGATCATTTTTTTCTTAATTACCTTAAGATCATATTAAAGAGTAATCACTTCAGTCAAAACTTTTAAAACTCAAAAAACGTAAGAGATGATTTTTTTTCCTTATGCTTCAGTTTATTCTTTCCTCAAATCTAAAGCTGAAACTCATATTTTCATGGTTTCAGAATATTCAAATATTGGTAAAACTAAATAGGCAAATTTTCATATCTTCACAGAGAAATCATTTTTTTYCTTCTCTTCAGAGCTGAGAAAGTTCTGTTAAAAGGAGAAAAGCAGAAACTTACTCCAAGATTTAGGAATATAGGTTAAGTCAAATTAAAAAGATGACATATAGCTAGGATTGAGATTTTTCATGTGTTTTAAGGCATATTTTAAAAGCTTTGAGGATTTTTATGCCTCACTGTACCTGAGGAAAAAAAATAAAAAGGTTAAAGAYGAGGTATGTAATGGAAATTCTGAGAAAGCACAAAGTTTAATCTCTTAAAGACCGTAGTTTTGAGATATTCTGCAGCAAGCATGAATGCCGAGGTGATTAACTCCACATTGCTGTCGCTAAGTTTTGTTGGCAGCTATGTCTCCATGATCACATGCTATTTTGGGGATGTTTCATGAGCACTGAAGTGTATGTTGTCTGTCTGAAGTGCCTGGTGTGCTGATTTCCACTAAATTTACCCTTGTAAATAATTCATAACACACATTTTTTTTTCCAGCTTCAAAGTTTTGAACAAGATTTTGTCCCTGACCAAGCTCTTTAAGAGCCTTGCACTTCTTTCTTTCTATGCAAAAAGTGAGCAGTACTTGGCCTCGCAGTGGGAAGCTCTCGGTGTGAAATATTTAAGATAATGAAAAAGGAAGGTTTAGAGACTACTGCTTTGTTCCTCTTTCTTGAAGCAACTCTCAGATTAGTCTTTCAGGAAATGTGTTCCATGGACTGACAAAAAAATGTCTGGTTCGATATATTTCCTTTGCACTCGTAAGGGTGTTGTTATTACCTGGGTGTAGGCCAAGGACCTGAGCCACTTTCCCATGAAACTCATGGGAGTCTTCTAGCTGGCCGCATTGGCTTCCACCACCAGCAGAGTCGGATGGGGTAAGGACAGTCTATAGCTTTGCTCTTATTTCAGCAATGAAAATGGTAATCTTTCCTAATCTTGTAGTTTTGTGTAAGTGTATTGTCCTCAGATTGCTATATAAACATCACTGTGGTCTTATGCCATCCCAGTTCTGTAAAATACATACAGGCTGTAATCGAGTTTATGATTCAGATGTATTCAGCTATTGAAAGCAAACTAATTGGCACAACATCTGCTTCAGGGATTCTTCAATACTGTAAAGTCACAGTATACTAACTGACAATAATGACAGCATTTGGCAGGTGTCTTGATCTGAAACTTAGTTTAGRTATGATTGGTTGCTGCAACAATGACAAGTCCCATAAAGAGCACCTAAATCTGCAAATTTTGTAATTGCAAAGCAGTTTTATCCTAAAGCTACCCCATTGATGTCAATATTTCTTCTGCTTTGAGAGCAATGCCTGTCACAGCTGAGTCAGCTGCAAGTTCAATGCTGTATCTCGTTGTCTTTCTGAGAAAACTAGTGTCATTCCTGCACTGTTTTCTAAATCAAAGGTTGGCACGCTGTAACAGGATTCTTCAGATAACACCTAGTTTTGAGATGTCTGACATGCATACATACACAGAGAGAGAAACWTTAGGATTTTGATTCACTGTGGAAAGTAAAGTCAATATCTTACCTTATAGGCAAGGGACTGATTGGAGAAGAATGAGGCAGCTGAGGCAGCTTTCCCAGATTATGGAAAAAATTAAAGCAAAATATTTTGATGTGATATTCCACTGCTGCAATACTAACAGATGTTTCTGATGAGATCTAAGTAAATGCAGCCTCTCTTCAGKGGTCCTTCCTCAAATTCTTTGTTAATCTCAAAACACTGAAGCCCTGAGTAGAGGAATTGCAGAGTATACAATTCACCTATGTGAAACAAGGTGGATGACTCTGCTACAGTTTCCTCCTTTAGTACAGCAGCTGCTCTGTGATGCAAGTCTTTGGTGTCTATACCTAAAAAATAAACCATTTGGGTGCTTCATGCATCAAGATTTGATATGCCATTGACATATGCTTATGTCATATCTCCCCTCATTATCATTTCAACACATACATGTAAAAAAGGAATTGCACAGTGCTATTGAGATTGATATTTCTGAACTTTAGCTTAATGGCAGTATTTAATTAATACCAACTCACTAGTTTTTCCATTCACAGTGGTCATATGCTGAATTCCTATCAGAAAACTAGTGGCAAGTGAAATTGTACTGAATCCTATCAAAACTRCTGCCATTCTCAAGCCACAAGCTCTTTGAGGATTTCTGCTGGTGCCCTCTAGTGAAGCTGAACATTCAACYTGATGCTGAACAAATCAAATTGTACTAAAATCTTTGAAAATGATAAATCCTGCACAGAAGAGCACTTACAGTCATTTGCAAGAAGGATATATTTATCACAAGATTGTCTTTTGTGTTAAATTGATTCATTTCTAGACAAAGATTTTCTCCCTSTATTTAGTATAACCAGATCACGTTCATACAAACACCTATAGTGATTACTTTTTCTCTACCAGATTGCTGCTATAGCTTCTGTTGTCTGACTAGCCTAGGTATTCCTTTGAAATAATGTCAAGTATTTTTAGTCCTAAACATCATTATAAATGGGAGGCACACAAACTTGTGAACTCCTTTTTTTTCCCACTAACTCTTTTCCAATTTCTTKTTTTGAGGTTTTGAGGGTTTTTTAGGTTTTGAGGTTTTTAATAGATAATTTTCATTTAATAGATGCTAAGCATCTAATATTGTGCTTGCATTCCTTTTCTTCCTGCACGCATTTTTCAGTACTCCATCATCTGCCCCCATGTTGCTCAGTTATTTGCTATAGTTTGCCATTTCAGCTCCGAGGGCCCTGGTCTTCCTCCACATTCAAGTTCTGCCTAAGCAACCTCTCCAACTCAATTTCTACAGAACTGGTCCCTGCTGCAAGAGTAAGGCAATTTGGACACAAATATTTCCTGAAAAGTGTCTATTTGTTTTACCAAGGTACAAAACAGGACAGATTTAAGAGCATGCATGCATGCAATCCAACATTTTGTTTGATTGAGGCTGCAAAAACSAATGGCAGTTTTGTGGAAAACTGAGTATTGCATTCATTGTTTTAATGCTGGTTCAGGATGGTGGACACTATAGTGACTGTTTGTCTGCAGTTGAGGAAAGTATGCTGTCCCACAGCTCCCACAGTCACAGCTTGCTTTATTTTCACCACCKCTGTGCATGCTGGTGGCAAGACAGAGGGGTCTCCACAGACGATCTCTGTCTCCCCAGCCTCATCTCAAAGTAAGATCTCTTCCTTGCTTGTAGGGCAAGTATCTAAGAGGTGCCTGTTATCTCCTCCTTCTTCAACTCCTGTCTCCCTTGTCTCTTTAATTTAGAGGTCCTTATTCTACACAGCTTTATCCTGAGSAGAAGGTGATTGTTTTCTTAAAAAATGTTTTTTTTTGAGGCTTGACCTGCTGTCTATCACTCAGGGTTTTATACTAAACGTCATCATAGTAGTGTCTGATTTATCATCAAGTCGAGTGTTGTCACTCTGATTTCTCCCCCTGGCAGTAGAGGAAGGGCTGTGAGCACCCTGCTCCGGGAAGCCTGGCCGTTTCCCCTCTGCTTGCTATTTTAGCTGGTTAGCGTTAGGAGAGCTGCTGCTGGAGCAGAGGACATCAATAAGAAGGACAGTTATGGAGCATTTCCCAGAACAGTGCCTGGCAGTGCGAATCTTGCTTCGATGCCTGTGTGGCCACCACTAGATGAAGGATGTCTCTTTGTCAGCACTCACAAGCTTCATCCTGGTCTTATTGATCTGGCTTTATCTATGAATTAAGGATCTCCACTATCTATTCACTGTTAGAGCTGTGAGGGACTGTGATATTTTACACAAAGCCCTCTTTGGAGATTTACTGCTTAGCTTYGGCTCTTTCAAGTCCTCTTTGATGCAGAGGGAAGTAACTACAGCTTCTTTGACTTCTTAATCAYGGGAATGTTAGCTGAAGGCAGGTGTACAATGTGGCAAGGCTGGGGCTGTCCTAGGGGTGCTCAGCTGGGTCACATCCACACAACTGCTTCGGATTGTGGCTTCAAGCAGCAGCAAGGACCAGGGGAGCAAAAGGSAGCAGGTGATAGCACGTATGCCGTGCACTGTTAGCATGGGAATGTGAAAGCAAAGGGTTGCTTCATTTCTTTGTTTTGTAAAAGTATTGATGCCTTTTTGTACCCAAGTATTTAAGAGACAGTGCATTCCCTACCTGTGAGTTCCTTCACTCCAGCATTTATTATACCTATATCCAAACAACAGTGCACAACGTGTTATTGATTCCGACCTCTGGCCGCTCCATTAGCTGTGCAAGTGAAGAGCCCATTCAGCAAAAAGGCAGGATGGAGGGAATAATTATATAGYTGTTTCCTAAGCTGAAAATTATCTCTGTTTTCTGCACCATGCCCATAATTCTAAAAGCTAGGAAAATAACAAATGTGATAGCTGAAGAAGCAAAATGTCCTCAACAAATTCCGCTTCAGGGTGACCACCATATAGCACAGATCACTGGATCTGTGCTGCATGGACAACCTCATCCTTGAAAATGCAACTGGGACAGAAAAATAATTTCAAATGATAGAGCTGAATTTACATGTAAAACACCTTAAAAAGTAAAGTCAGGTAAGGCAAACATAAAATCCTAAGRGATTCACTGTTTTTAGGCTCTTTATCCATCCTTGTTTTCTAGAATAACATTCAAATACAAGAAAAATGCAATCATTGCTATTACAAGTTGAGTTAGAGAAGTGATTACTCAATCTTGCAGGCAGCTACAGATCTCTAGAAAAATGAAGTCCTGCTCCTAAACATTTTGGTGTATTTCTCTGCTTGCTTACAGATTCATTCATGCTAATGTCCTAAAGCAATGTCTCTAGAGTCTGTATTACTGTCAAAATTATATACAAGGTTCAGCTGCTTCTGACAACATGAGGTCTGTACTTCAGTGAACATTTTCAATGCAAAACCAAAGCCCAAAAGCGAAACAAGTGGGTTTTGAAGAATATTTATCCATTTTCCCACTTAGACTTTGTATCTCTGTGCATTTTCGAAGAGTTGTCACAGGAACATCAGGCTTCCAAACCTCTGTCCCGTGCCTCGAGGAGGACATGCAAGCAGCCTCCCTGGCTGTGCACGSGGGTGGGTTTAGCTCATTGATACCGTGGGCAGCTGCCAACACTTCGCACAGAGAGCCCTGTCTGCTGTACTGGGTGACGCTTCTGCCAMGTTGTACTTCCAGAGCCAATGCATAGATGGATATGTATGGATATTGAATCTGATCACAAGGCCTCTGGTATCCCTCACAATGCTGTCTATACCCAGCCCACAGCTAGTCAGAGTTCCTGTATTTCAGCACTGTGTTAAAGCAACGCATGTGATTGGAAAGAAATCCTTAGGGATGCTCAACACCCCTCACTGCCTGCAGCAGAGCCGTAATGAAGGCCAACAGATGCAAACCCCATACAGGGCAATGTACGCAATGTATGCAGTGCATACTCTACAAAGCCCCTTGCAAGGCCCTGTCAGCAGGCTTATGATGCACCCAAACTGGAACACATGAGGAGGAGGTGGAAAGGAGGCTGCRGAAGCAAGAAGGGACCAGTCGCATGATATTCTGTCTCAACAGGCAGTGCTGAATATCTCCATGGGCAGTTTACAGCACAGGTTTCCACCCCAGTAACTGGATCAGGACAGGACTAACTGAATAAAACCACAACGATGGTGCAACTGTACAATGATACCTCATTTTTGCTTAATTATGAATTATGAAATACTCCTTTTAGGAATGATTATGTCCTCACTGAGGAAAAGAAACGCTGCAGAAAGGAGCAACAGAAGATAACTATGGTTTACCGCAATGCTCCTCAGAAGCTATAGATACAGAGTGTATTTTTCAATTGTTGTTAAGTATTTGGATAACCAATAAGCTAGAAAGGCCTACATATTGTACAGCAGTTTTCCTTTTGCCCTTCTGAGCAACTTGCTCCAGGTGCCTCTGACGAGCTGGCGTCACTGAGTCCTCTCTTCAGTTGGGAGTACTCAGCACAGCAAAATATCTGCCAGCAAGTCAGGGCGGCCTGACCTCTGAAATCACGAGACCAGTTCCTCTGAATTAGAGGGGAATATAATTAACCATGAGCTACAAAGGGAGCTTTGAAAGAAGGCCCCATGRAGTTACAGGGAAAGGGCACTCTGGTCATTGTGCCTCCCGCATGAACCTCTGCTTGGGGGACGGAGAAGAAAGGAGGCATCATTTCTTTGGAAACAGCAGGGGGAATGAGCAGCCATCCTCAACAAATGCCAGGGAAGCTTCTCCATCACTACATATCAACACTGGCCAGCACTGAAATCAGAAATATTAAAGCTCTTCTCTTGCTTCCTGTGAGGAGAGTGGGTATCCCTAGAGTAATATTTTAAAATTAATTAAAGTATGATACTTTAAGGCACTTTCCTCATTTTACTTCCATCTGTTTCTACTACCCACCACTTCAATATATCCTCCTTGCCATGGAGAAAAGTCACCAATTTTATTTGCAGACGCCAAAAAGTGTGCCTGGCATTGAGCAAGGCCATGCTGTTCARCAAGGGGTGTGGGTAACACTTATAAACACTCATAACAAGATCTCCGCAGACTGGCAGAAACAAAGCCCAGGAGCTGGCTGCAAAACATACACAGCAGTTTTATTTGAGGCCTCTTAGTTCTTGGCTGGCTCACTTCAGTCATCACAGGATACCTGAAAGTTGGAACCTGGAAAATCTGAGCAACCTCTGAGATGCCCAGAGCTGYCTCAAACAAGCCCAAATAAAGAAAAAATAAACAGTCTCTTTGAACCAGGGCTCARCGCCTTTTAAAATCAGCCTCTAAGTGGTTCCTTGGGCCCATTAAGGCCTCCTTTTGCAGCTAAAATAGAGACCTACTGAGAGTGTGAAAAAACTGTTGCTGGCAGGGCAGTGACTCTTTTAGATGTAACTGCTGCTTGTCGCTCCCCCACCATTCAATAATCCTCTCCAGAGCAGCTTGAAAAAAAAGCTACAACTCTGGAGCACCCTGCAGTAAACTAACAGACTGTGCCCTGCAAGGAAGGGTCATCCATGGGCTTCCCATCATCTTTTGTAAGTCATTCTCATGGAGCCACCTCACTTGGCAGGACAAAGCAGCCCCTGCCATTAAGCTGCTCCCCATGGTGGCCACCCYGTCTCCATTGGCCTCCTCATCGTGTTTGCGCTGCACCGAAATCACCCCTCACTTCCAGCGAGGGGATCAGGAACCTGGAGCTAATAAAAAGAGAAAACAACACRCGGTACTTGGCTGGTTAAAGGGAGAGGATTTTGAACCCTGGCAGGTGCTCTGGAGTCAGAGCAAACTACAAAGTTCTGCTTTTCGGAGAAGAAGGTTCTCTGCAGAAATGAGCTGGAGTCATGCAAACAACGAAGGCAATTAGCAAATAAAAAAAAATAACATTTGTGAATATCCAGAGTAAAGAATAATCAGGAAAAGTGCAGATTTAAAGCAAGCCAATGGCATTCGGTCATAACACAGCCTTTGGCCCATCTGCCTTTCAGCTACTTGTTTTTAGCTTAACATATCTAAGGGTCCTAGCCTCAAAATTGTTCTGGATACAAGTCAGTGTGCACAAACAAGCATGGAGCTTCAAGATCTTCAGGAGGATCACGAAAATGCCCTTTTGGGGCCAGAAGAGAGGACCATTTGCCAAAATCCATTAGCAGAAATATAGTATCTTTATGGAAGGTAAGATGCCTGTGTGAGGAAGGAGAACTTTTAAATATCTCAGTACCAAGGTGTTCTTCCTAACTGTTACAATAAAAACATATTAAAGAACTTCATAGATATTACAGGGGCTCCATCAGTCTATTTAATTTCTGCCCCAGGACTTAGAGTCATAGATCAATGGAATAAAAGAATCATTACACTTGGAAAAAAACAAGGGGGAGATGTGAGATATACAATATATATGATATACTTATAATATAGGCTTGCACCCATGTCCTCAGGTCATATCAAAGAGACCTTGAAACTGAGTACAGAGCTGCAGCCCGGAGAAGAGCCTTTTATGTTTAACAGAGAGGTGACATGCTCAGGACTCTTGGAAACTTTTTTTCTCTCAGAACTATTGTCTCCGCTGCAGAAAATACTCTTTGCTAGTATCAAATAGAAAGTCTTTTTTTATTATTATTATTAGTGAATTTTTAACGAYGCTGCAACTAATGAGAGCTCTGTCAAAAACTTGTAATCACAATTATTTTCACAATGTCCCTTGATGTTTGTGGTGAAACTGAGTGCTAGAGTATTAACTGACCTCCCAGTAGTATGAGGGTCCTCTGTAGCAGAATAAGGAATGAAATGAGAAGTTCTTAGATTACAGTGTCACAACATGAAAAAAAAAAAATCTCTGAAGTTTATCAGAAGGTCATCAGGATCATGCAAAAACCTTTCCTCTAACTGGATTAAACAAATGGCTTCATTTTCAGTTTTTCCAGCAGTCAAAATAAGTTGTCCTGCAGCACCAAAACACAAATATATATGTATAACCTGGATAAAGGAGAAGGGACTGCTTCGTGCTGCCCATATGTGTCCTTAATGCAGCTGCAGTGTGTGACCTAGTGTACATCATATTGCTGAAAAAAMTGAGAGTTGGTTTCAATCAGCTTTATGTTAAAAAAGAAACTCACAAAGGAATAAAACAGCAGTCAGAGAACATGGTCGTTCTTCTGGGAATCACTGATGGTGGCATTGCTCCAATGCTGCCATCACCAGGTGCAGGGACTGCCACCCTGAAACCCTTCAGCTCTTCTTTCTTAAAAAAAGGAAGGTACTGGAGAAAGACAAGAAAAATATCATCCGGGAGAACAGAAGACACATTCAACTGCCTGAAAAAAATAAAAACCTGAGAGATTAAAGCTTACCTCAGGGAGCAAGATGAAATACCTATTGCAAGAAAATATGCGACACGGAGTTCATAAAAACGTACAATCAGGTAGCTGCTGACGGACAACTACTTATGCTCAATCCCTCCCCTGAATTTCTAGAAGTGTTAGWTGGGAATATGTACTGTAGTAGTACTTGTGCCCTTGAGAGAATATGACTTACAATCAACACAAGACTGTGCTGATGTGATACTTGTGGTATATAGTTTGATAGAAATCTGTAAGAAAGCCTMTCTGAGCAATGAAACTTTAAGCACATTTGTTTGCTATGAACAAGCAAAATGCAGTCTTAACTTTCCTTACCAATATGAAACAAAAAGGTAATCGTGTTTTTGGTGGGGGGAGGTCGTATAAATTGGGATAAAAGAATGGAAATTAAATACAAAGAGTGTGTTTAGAGCTGTCTCTTCAATTTTACATCCTCATGAGGATTACATGCACAGCCAGTTCAGGATGTGGTAGATTTTTGGCACAGTTACGCTGTTTACACTAGCTATCAAATCAGTCCAAGCAGGRTCTGACACACGGCCTATTGACCTGTCCAGAAGGCGGAGAGGTCCCACTCTGTGCTGGTCCCCCTGAGACTTGTGGGTAAACAGAGGGGAGTAGGCCTGGGGATAAAGAGTGGGAGTAGGACTAAGGATAAACCAGGGAAGTACCCTTAGAGGGTACACAGCAGGAGGGTAGAGGGGTAGACAGCAGGAGTAGGGCCGGGAGTAAACAGGAGGAAGTACAAGTGGGGGTAAAAAGAGAGAGTAGGACTGAGGGTAAAAAGGGGGAGTACCACTGAGAGTAAACAGGGAGTAGGAATAAGGACAAAAAGGGGAAGTAACACTGAGGATAGGAAGGGGATGTACGACTGAGGGAAAACTACAGGAGTAGCACTGAGGATAAACAAAGTGAGGAGAACTGAGTTTAAAAAACAGGAATAGCACTGAATGTAAAAAGGGGGAGGACGACTGAGGTTAAACATGGGGGGAAGAACTAAAGGCAAACAACAGGAGTAGGACTGAAGGTAAACAGCGAGAGTAACACAGAGAGTAGACAGAAGGAGAAGAACTGAGGGTAAAAAGGCAGAGTACCACTGAGGGCAAACAGGGAGTAGAACTGAGGATACCAGGGGGAGTACCACTAAGGATAAACAGAGGGAGTCCTAATGAAGGTAAATATCTTGAGTAGCACTAAGGATAAACAGGGGGAGTGCCACTGAGGAAAAAAAAGAGGGTAGGACTAAGGATAAAAAGGTGTAGTACCACTGAGAGTAAACAGARGGAGTAGGATTGAGGTTGAATAGGGAGAGTAGCACTGAGGGCAAAMAATGGGAGTAGGACTGAGGGTAAACAAGGGGAGTACCATTGAGAGTAAACAGGAGGAGAAGGGCTGAGGGTAAAGAACAGCAATGAACTGAGGGTAAACAGRGGGAGAACCACCATGGGTAAACAAGGGGAGTACAACTGAGGGTGAACAGTGGGAGTAGGACTGAGGTTAAATAGTGGGAGTGTAAACACAGGCAGTAGGACAGAGGGAAAGCAGGGAGAATAGGACGGAGGGAATATATGGGGAAGAGGACCGAATGTGAAGAAGGTGGGTAGGACTGAGGGTAAATTGTGGGAGTACCACCAAAGGTAAAAGACAGAGTACCATTGAGGGTAAACAGGTAAAGAAGGACAGATGGTAAAGAGTGGGAGTAACAGAGAGGGTAGACAGAGGGAGTAGGACTGAGAGTAAACAGGGTGAGTAGAAAAGAGTCTAAAGAGGAGGAGTCAGACTAAATGTAAAAAAGGGGTATTATCACTGACGGTAAACAGGGGGAGTACCACAGAGGATAAAAAGGTGAGTAGGACTGAGGGTAAATAAGGGAGTATCCCTGAGGGTAAAAAGAATGAGAAGAATGAGTAGCACTGAGGAAAAACAGAGAGAGGAGGACTGAGAGTGAACATGGGGAGTAAAACTGATGGCAAACAGGAGGAAAGGACTGAGAGTAAACAGCAGGAGTAGCAGTGAGGGTGAACAGGTGGAGTCTAGCTGATGGCAAAAATRGGAGGGGAATTAAGGGTAAACAGCAGGAATAGCACTGAGGGTAAACAGGTGGAATAGGACTGAGGGTAAAATGRTTAGTGCCACTGAGGGTAAACAGAGGRAATAGGACTGATGTTAAATAGGGAGCGTACCACTGAGAGTGTGCAGTGGGAGTAGGACTGAGGGTAAACTGGGAGAGTGGGACTGTGTGTAAATAGGGGAAGTACCACTGAGGGTCAAATGGTGAGTACCACTGAGGGTAAGTTGGAGCAGGCCTGAGGGTAAAGAGGTGGAATACTACTGAGTTTAAACAGAGGGTGTAGGACTGAGGGTAAACAGCAGGGTTACCACTGAGGGTTAAATGGTGAGTAGCACTGARGGTAAAGAGWGGGAGTAGGACTTAGGGTAAACAGGAAGAGTACATCTGAGGGTATATGGCGGGAGTAGGACTGAGGGTAAACAGCAGGAGTAGGACTGAGGGTAAAGAGCCGGAGTATCATTGAGGGTTGACGTAGGGAGTATTACTGAGGATAAACAGGGAGGGTAGAACCAGAGGTAAACAGTGGGAGTACCACTGAGTGTAAATGGGGAGTGGGACTGAGGGTAAAGAAGAGGAGTAACCCTGAGGGTAAACAGAGGGAGTAGGACTAAGAGTAAGCAAGGGGAGTAGGACTTAGGTTAACAGCAGTAGTAGGACTGAGGGTAAACAGAAGGAGTACCATTTAGAGTAAACAGGGGAACACCAATGAGGAATAACAGGAGGAGTACCACTGAGGGAGCAGGCCTGAGATTAAGCAGGAGGAGTACCACTGAGGGTGAACAAGAGTAGGAGTGTGGGTAAACAGGAGGAGTAAGACTGARGATAAACAGGGTGAGTAGGATTGAGAGTAAAAACGGGACATACCACTGAGGGTAAAAAGAGTGAGTACCACTGGCTATAAACAGAGAGTAGGACTGAAAATGAACAGGCAGAGTAGGCCTGAGGGTGAATGGAGTTTATAATTCAAGTTAAAAGTGATAAAATTATCAGAATGCGATAGATTATTGAAAGTTTTAGAGATTACATAGAAATGCCTTTAATTTGCTTTTGATTTTTTCAARGATGTTTTTGAAATACTATTGAAAGTGGTAGAATTATTTTGAGTTGTGTAATCAGAAGGAAAACGTTGTCCTTGTTTAGGACATCTCCTACAGTATTTGAGAGCTACTTCTGTTAATATTTCGTAGTAAGGTTTTTTGTGTCGATACCATTTGAATGTCAGATCTAAACATATTTTTTCCTGGGAATGGGRAACTTGGTGCCTTTACCTCCCTGTTTATTCCCTCTTGTTGTCCTCCCACTGCTTTTCAGTGTTTTTTCCCTCAATTTAACTCTCATGCCATCAGTTTATGGAATTCCATCACTCACTTTGAGAAARGTCCACTCCAAAGTACTGATATGTTATTTTTTCTGTTTTAATAATGTTTGAATTATTTTATATATTCATAACATTTGTCTTAAGCAGTATTTTGATATGTATAAGACACACAAAGTCAAACTGTAGTGACCTTGCCATATCTTCTCCCTAATATCTACCGAGTGAGAGTAGGGTGAGGGTAAAGAGTGATTTGGAGATCTTCCAAACCCACCTGGATGCTGCCCTGTGCCCCGTGCTCTGGGTGTCCCTGCTGGAGCCGGGGGGTTGGACTTGATCTCTAGAGGTCCCTTCCAACCTCAACCATTCTGTGAATCTGTGAACCTGTGAAAGCCACCGCTTTTTCCAGGCTAGTTGACTACATCTCTTGTGGTAAAATAAATGTGCTTGGACCTTTCTCTGTCGATGAATCCAGCTAGGGCAGCACAGCCTGCATCTGAACGGCAGGTCCCTTCAAGCCTCCTAAAAAGAGCAGCCACATATGGACCGAGCTGTGGAGTGGTCCTTGACTTGTGCTAGCTTCTCAACACTTCCCAGGGCTGTATCGGAGAGYGCAGGTTACTCCAGACCAAAATTGTCCCAGGGAATGCTGAAGTAATGTACAATGGTCAAGGTGCAATGTCTACTTTATGGCATTAAGTAGTATAGACATGACCACTCTGTGCTTAAAAGYGGACCCAAGCACAGAAGACAGGCCTAGCCAATTACCTCTTGAACTTCATAGGGGTGAAAGATCACTTTGAAAGAAATCCCAGCACACATTTACCATGTTTTACTGTAAATAGATTGGTGTAGTTTGAAAGTAAAGAACATGCTGTTTGTTGTCCTACAGTCCAATCTGGAACATGGCACAGGGTGAAGACCCATTGCTCTGTGAATGATGAACTGAAATGTAGATACAGTGGCTGATGGATGCAACCTGTTAATTCATGCAAACTATCACCAGCAAATTCACCATGATACTGCATTTAACAGTTCTGCTGAGGATGTAGGAGCCACAAAAGCAACTAAAATGAATACTAGGAAAAAAAAAAAAAAAAAAAAAAAAAAGACAACAGGCTCTAAATAAGCCCAATACTTTGCCAAGAGTAAATTTTATAAATATCTTGAGAGTTCTCCTGTCCATATTCATTTAAATAGCAAAGTTGCACTTACTCAGACTCTTAGGTTAGGATGGATTTTTGTGTGATGCTGCCAGTGGCTGTGACCAGACACAGTTTATTGTCCTGTCACTTCTGCTCAGTGATGTATAGGGGCATTGTTGAAACAGCAGATTATTAGGGAAGTTAGAAGCACTACAAAAGCTGGTAGGATAATGCCAGATTTGTGATCCCAGCTATGTGACAGAATGAGAACAATTTTAAAAGCTTCAGCATCAACTAGAATAGAAATGCAGCTTTTAGCATTTTAGTAATTTAGTAGTTTAGTGTTATTAACAAACTATCTCCAACCCGTACCAAAGTACTCAGTGTGCTATAATAACACCAATTAAAATACAATAATGGGCTTAATAATGTGGCCCATTGTGGGAGAAAAAAATCACGTATTCATTTGAATTATCTCTTCATACCCAAGTGAAAAATTCCAACCAATGATGCTATGATGAACATATTGTTAAACATCCTCAAAGTAATATTACTTGGAAATATGTCAGACTRAAAAATACTGTGGATAAAGTCAAAGCCCAGTCCATAGTGTTCATCRACTGCTTTGCTCTTTGTTTTGAATGCGTAAAACTTCAAAGACATCTTTGGCAAAAGCACGTGTCATTGGCCTGTGTCTGTTGGAGCTCAACTTCTGGGATAATCAAATGCAGTCTTACCAAAGGCAGGTCATCTCGGCTGCTTCTCCCAGGGGCTGCCTCTCTTGGTTGGACTCATGTGCCTCCTCAGTACCAGAATGGCATTAGCAATACTGACCATGCTGGTAGTCCAGGGACCCAGGCCCAGCCTGGGCACTCTAGGAAGTTTGGATTTGCTTTTGTCCTGTGCCAGAAGCAGCAGGAGGCCTGACCCTTTCATCTTGGCTATGATAAGGTTTRTGCATAGATTTGACTCACAGCAGGTTTTCCTTGATTTAAATAGATTTAGGGTAAGCATGATTTCTAACTCTACATTGTGAACTCCCCACCTGATCAAACAACTAAGAGCATTTTATGTTAATGTGACCAAAGACCTTTGATATAACTAAGACTCATTGACAGTCCCAACTTCAGAAAAATAATTAATAAAATTTAAATCATACCAAGCAGACACTGTAATTGATGAGTTATTGAACWTAATGACCAAAAGCTTAGGCATAAAGTGGAGAAATGACAGGAAGAAAAATAATGGAAATCACAGCTGGATACAGTACATGAGTAGTAAGGATTAGAAAGAAAAAAAAAAAAGGCAATTCTGGTCCCATCCCAGCTGGTGGGGGAGCAGCTCCCACATGGGAAATAGTCAGGATCTTGAGAAGTTCCTCAGCACCTCGTGAGGTCAAGGCCTGTGAAGGCTGTCAGACACCAAACAGATCAGACCCATTAAGTTTGAGAGGAGCAATGCTCTTGAAAGGCAGAAGCTTGTCTGATCTGATCATGTTCTAAAACACCTTGCACTGGGGAGAAAGTAGTAGATAAAATGAGAGCTAACATGTATTGATGTACCTATGGCAACATGTGTACTATAATTGGAGGCATAACTAGCTCAGGACAATTGCTGAAACTCTGCTTCTCTCTTTTCCTCTCCCACAAGTGCTTTAGTGTCAGATGATTTGGGAATTCAGGAATCACAGCAGCTAATCTATAATATCAGATTTCTGTTACCCCTGCATTTTCTTTTCCTAATGAATATTGAATGCATGGCGACCCTGAGATGACAATGGTGCAGAATATTTTCGCATTATTGAAGGTCACAATGATCCTGGTAAAGCATCATCAGCATAAGTAGACTTGTTGTTCTTTTACCTAAAGCTAGATATAAATGCAGTATGACCTTTATTGGACTCATATCAGCACTTGTGAGTGATGTGCAGCTTGGATGATGAAGAGCCCAGCACCAGCGTCCCATGCCCCAGCTCTGCTTGCTGCTTGTCGGCGGCTACCTGAATAACGGCCGCTGGCAGAAAGCCTCTGCAAACAGACTGTCAGGTTTAATTGGCCTGCGTGTTAAATCTATCCCTGATAAATAAGGACACATTGCAGAGCAGTGCTGCACATCTGTCCTTGGAAATACAGGGGGCTGCTGCAGCTCTGYGCTTCTTGGGACGATGCTCATGGTGCCTGCTGTGGTTTCCATCAAATACARCTGTGATTTAATCACTGGTATTATTACTGGCTTGGCTGGGCCTTAAAATTTGTAGAAGTCTTTTGGACCTCGTTTGTTCTATGCATGACATCATAGCAGCAAGGCTTTCCATGCTGTTATTAAGTGCATAGTGCAGCAACGAGACCACAAAAGAGCCAACACAGACCGCAGCACCTGAATCAAATGCATATTGTTTCTGAGCGCTTGTTGTCTCAGTACTCTGGGCATGAGTAGTTACAGAAAATCTTGAGTTCATTGAGATCAGAGACACTGCCAGCACATATGATTATAGAGAGAGGTGATGTGAGTGTCCCTCAGGTAGAGAATAAACTATACGTATGTACATATGGGTAGCATAATATGCTCGTAGTGATTTTTAAGGCAACCTAATGAATACTAAGACCCACTTATGATTTCTGAATGTTGTGCAGCATAGTGCAGTGCCAGTAGTTATCAGGTAAGATATTTCACTGGTAGCTGACACAAAATTTTTTAGTGTAACTTATTTAATGATAAGAAAAATGTTATGGAGCCAAATGTTGATATGACTTCTGTCAGCTAGTCCATCTGCTTGGTCTGATAGTCCCCTCATATATATATATGAGTGATGCCAGCTTTAAGAAAACRGAATGTCAGCACACCCTAATGATAATGGCAAATACCACTTAACCTGGAAAGACAGTTTTYTGAGAGAGAGCATAATTTCAGAGGCTCGCGCAAGGCAGCAGGAGAGAGGGACTTTCTCTGTCCTGGCATTAGTCTCACAGACCAATCCAGTTCCATAGYCCTTTAGGTCAGATCAGCCTCGGGCTAAGATTTCACAGGCCTCTGGCTCAGATAAGTAATCAGAAAAGTACATGTTTGCTACCCTTAATATTGCATTTTTGCATTGCTTTCTCTTCAAGTATTTGTTTCCCAAATTGTATCTAAAAATCTGACTTTATATTCTGCTTCATTTTACCCCCAGGTCTCTCTGGAATCAAAGACAATGTGAACCAGGTTGAATTAGCAAACCCAACCTGCTTTGTCTCTCCAGGGGCAGCAAGCCCAGGTGGTATTTTGTGTACAGGTATTTATAGCAGGGAGAATTTCCAGACCTGCTGCACGGAGCCAGGAGACAAGGAGCTGCATCCCTCCCGCAGAAGGACTAGAAATGAGGGACACGCCACAGCCTCAGGYGAACCCTAGGCCTCACACTGGGGCTTTCTGCTGCTTAACTGCTTATTTTTCCCACCACAGACTTCCAGATTACAGAGTGCAGCATCTGTAACTGCCAGCATCTTGCGTGAAGAGAAACGGGTGTTGAGAGTAATAAAATGAGCAACACCAATCTGTTTTTTTTTATCATTCAAACTCATCTAAGAATAATTGCATTAATAAGTTTAGTGGTTGAGGGAGAAAAAGGCTTTTCTCTTTCACAAGAGTGGTACAAGTCACTTCGTAGTTCATTTGACTTCTTTTCCCAAGCTAATACAAGTAAAAAAGTCATTATCTTTCTAAGAAATGCATCTTCACTTAAAGTGTATTTACTTAAGTTGGAACAACTCAGATTTAGAAGACCCTGGTTTATAGTATCGCATGTAAACTTTCTGGTCCTCACTTCAGGATGGACATCCATAAACTGGCTGCAGCTATAGAGAAAAGAAACACACTCCACAACTTTATGCCTCTCTCAACTGCTCTACAAATTCTGAATCACTTGCCCATGGCTCACAAAACATAAAAAAAATTACTACAGAATCTGACAGCCTGAAACTAATTTCAACTGCAAAAATATCTGTGACATAGAAGAGTTTATCAAGTACAACTAGTTCAATGTTGTGGGAAACAACGTGTTCCTTCCTTCTTTCCACTTAAGCCCCAAAGTACATCACTCATCTTTTTAGATCTCCTGGGTTAAAGTTGGACAGAGTTACATGCTAAAATAAAAGGACCCAATCAAATTACTATGCAGAAACTGGGAAAGCAAAATAGCATACAAGTCTCATTTCAATTATTGTTGGAGCACTGCTAGTTTACAATTTCATTTCCTCCAGTACTCCATTACTGTATATAAAATTATAATTGTTTTTAAAAATTCTGTCATCCAGATATTCCTCAGAAACTACCTGTAACAGATTCCCAAACTGTAGTTGACTAGAGTTACTTGTGTGTAAGTTCAGCCTTCTCTATGCTACACCTCTAACATTTTGGGGCATGGTTTTGCCATCCAAAAATACATCCAAGTACATTTAGCTAATCATGCTTGAAAGCCAGACATGTGCTCATGATGAGTTTAGTTTGTGATTGTTATTAATGTAAATAATGTTCCTCTGGGCAGAGAGGAACCTCCTGAGGTTCAATAAGGACAAGTGTAGGGTCCTGCACCTGGGGAGGAATAACCCCAGGCATCAGTACAGATTAGAGGTCGACCTGCTGGAAAGCACCTCCACGGAGAAGGACATGGGAGTCCTGGATGACACCAAGTTAACCATGAGTCAGCAGTGTGCCCTYGTGGCCAAGAAGGCCAACRGGATCCTGGCCTGCATCAGGAGGAGTTTTGCCAGCAGGTCAAGGGAGGTGATTCTGCCCCTCTCCTCAGCTCTGRTGAGGCCGCACCTGGAGTACTGGGTGCAGTTCTGGGCTCRCCAGTATAAGAGGGATGTGGAGCTTCTAGAGAGGGTCCAGAGAAGAGCAACTAAGATGATTAAGGGAATGGAACATCTCTTGTATGAGGAGAGACTGAGTGAACTGGGCCTGTTTAGCCTGGGGAAGAGAAGGCTGAGAGGGAATATGATTAACATGTATAAGTTCAGGAAKGGAGAATGCAAGGAAGAAGGGGCCAAGCTCTTCTCAGTGGTGGCCAGCGATAGGACAAGGGGCAATGGACATAAGCTGAAACACAGGCAGTTCCGTCTCCAGGTGAGGAGGAACTTCTTTCCTGTGAGGGTGACAGAGCAGTGGAACAGGCTGCCCATGGAGGCTGTGGAGTCTCCTGCTCTGGAGGTCTTCAAAACCCGCCTGGATGCCACCAGCTGTGCCTGGCTAGGTGTGCCTGCTGGAGCAGGAAGGTTGGACTAGATGATCTGTAGAGGTCCCTTCCAACCTTGAATATTCTGTGATTCTGTAAATAAAAATTATGATTCCTTSTGGAGAAACAAAGGTGACAGTATCTAAGTTCAGGAACCAAAACTATTAAACCCTGCATTTTTTTTATTTAAATCTCTTTTTCCTTGGAGAACCAATTCCACCTTCTCTTCCTGGATGTTGGCTTTGCCAGCCATATGTTGCTAAAGGTAGACCATAATTCAAGGACTCCTTCAACATAGTGATCAATATTGCCACACTGCTAGAAAAAAAAGAAAAAAGGCAAAGAAAAATAACATAAAAGAAAAAAGGCAAAGAAAAATAACATAAATCAATACTATCCAAAAACTGACTATATTTCAAATGAGTACTAAGAGAATGTATGTGTTATTTTTGATTTGCTGACTTTAATTCAATACATTTTTCAAATTAGTTAATACATTTGCTCCAAGATCTGATGAAGCTTTGTCTTCAAAACAAGGTGCTATTAGTAAGTTCATTATATCCAAATTATCCTATTGATTAGTTAAACCCAGGCCCAGAGTTTGCAGAACTCTAGAATTTGTCACTTGGCATTTAGGGGAACCGAATATTCAGCACTATTTAGCCCTTGGGCAATCTGGCAGTTGCATAGCACTTCTAAAATTGAAGCCATTTCCTTAGGCAGCTAAGTGTAGATTTATAAGTCCATACTTTCTTTTAAAATTGCAGGGTTTTATATAGTGCCTTAACACATGACATTTCATGAAAATAAGAGATTGAAATCATAAAGTAGGCTAATGCACTTTAGGGTTGCGCTCAATACATTCTTCCTGTTGCTGTTTTAATCTGGTTTTCCCTGTGGTCTCCCTTTACAAGGYCTATCTGTCAAAATACTACACAAAAATGGAAAGAGAAAGAGAAAAGGAAACAGAAAGAGAAATCTATGCTGATGAAGGTGGAGGCTAGCAAAACCCAATGGCTATTATCTGTCCTGTAGCTGGAGGAATAGTCTTAAGCACCCTATGCCATATGGCCCCAGAGGATTCTCCTTCCCATTGACCCTTGGAGAAGTCCAATTACACCTGCTTGACTATGCGAGCTGGGACAGCATTAAAGAAGAGTTTAAAGAATCTTCTTTCACCAGCTTTATATCACCCTGACTTGCTGGGGAKGACAACTCCAGCTGTGTGAGGTGTTATGGCCCATCTGAATAGCAGGTAAATGTGTTTTGGGGGGTATGGTCTTGGGTGCAGTTGAGCTTTGTCCTTCTGTATATCAGTAGGTGCTACAGTACCAGACTTCGCACTCACCTTTTAATGTTCAAGGCTGTCCCTTTGCCTCAAACTCGCCTTCTGATCCTCTATATAGGTGCAGCTGGGAGCTGCAGATGGGAGACAGCCAACAGAATTAGGTCAGAAATGAGGCATAAAGACATCACTTCTTTGGTAAAGCTGTGACTCAATTTCTTGTAAAAATTACAAGAAATGCACTTGCTGCTCCCTCAAAAGGAAAATAACCAAATATGTTCTCGGAAGAACAGAATAGGAAGGCTACATCAGAATAATTAATATTATTTATCAATTAAATGTGACCAAGAGACAGAAGAAAATGCTCTATTGCACTAAGACTCACTTAGATCATCTTACTGGGAGGGTGATATTGCACCATCCCTACCCTCTGTGGTTTTTTTCTCCTACCTGAGCGTTCCTCCATTTATGAAAGTGCTGACAGACTTGGTACTGTCAAAATCAGCTTTGTGTTACAGAGTTTTTTCCCTTCTTTGTGACCTTAGTGCTAATTAAATGTCTCATTTTCACAAGAGAGAATATGAAGCATGAATTGGACCTCCTGGCCTATCTGCTGATTTATGGGTCAAGTCTCTTGTTATTACAGACAAAATTTTTAAGTCTCTGATTAAGAAACCCTGCTGATTTAAGGATCTCGTAAGAAATGTGTGCATAATGAATTATGTACAGATTGTAATTCAAATGGCTCCTTGATGATTCATATCACCTTTCTTTATTAAATAGCACTTCGAAAGTCTAACAAGGGCAATGCAAACTGATGAATTGTGACGTTACAACATATATACCGGGTCAGCAGAGTCACCTACTGCCAGTGTGGGCAAGTTGCATTCGGCCCCAATCTGAGATGCCAATGGAAAACAAAGGTTAAAGGAAATACAAAGGAAAAACAAGTGTTATTCAGGGACAGATTTTTCTCTACATCCAGCTATTCTGCCTCTTGTGCATTTGAAGCTGTGTTATTTATTCCTCTACAGTGGGACCTTGCTCCCTGCATAGCAAAAATGGCACTGACTAGTCTTGCTTGGGAAACACTGGACTCTACAAAACATCACCAAAATCTACACCTGGGCATGTAATATGATAAAATTATGTGTGAAGCTGTGTGGCAGAGTGAAGAATATATTTCCTTTATGGATTCAGAGTCTCTTAGCAGAAGCCAATTGTATCTCATCCCAGAAAACTGAGGAAAATGGAAATATCTGCTGCATCCTGCACCCTCTGAAAGGGGAGCATAGGGAGTCAGTGCTGCGAACAGCAAGTGTTTCCTGTGCTGTCCTTCAGGGAGAGAAAACCTGCTGAGCAAAAATAAGGTGCATTACAGCACAGCTTCTCACTTTGGTTTAGCAGCGTGTCACATTTTTCTCCAAGTGCAGTCTCCATCCCTCCACATGCTGAAGGCAAGAGTCCCATGTCACGAAAGTACTAGAAAACGCAGTCACCCACCATTAGCCTTACCTTGACATGTTTCTTAAGACAAGAGGTACTACACCGTGTCGGCGATAGTGCTGACAAGGAGATTGTGCTGTTAGCTCTATGATTGCTTAAACCCTGAATTTTTATAGTTTCTAGCCAATGTGAATACAAGTAATGAACAAAACTATATTCTGGACCTCAATTGCTTTCCSTTTTCGTTGTCTTCTAAGAGCTTCTTCTTGGCAATAATGCAGTAAGTCGAGCCAAGGCAGGCTTTAGCAGACATGCTCAAAAACCAGTCAGTTAATATGCAGAAAAGCAGACCGTGACAGTTTGTACAAGAAAAATGACTCTCTGTGGGAGGATTTCTGTACTTCCCACCAGAAAATCCCAGGGGAGTGCTGTGTGCATTCCTATGCACAGCACATGCAGTGGGGTTTGGATGCATGGAGCTCKGCTGGGCTAGTTGAGGGGTGCTGCAATGTACCACTGACCAGAGGCACGTCCGCTGCACTAGCACTTGTGGCCTGGCCAGATGTGTCACACCTCAGCTCAACCAACTGCTCAACTGCTCCAAGTCAGCTCTCAGATGTCCTGATCCCTGGAAAATTGCACAAGCTGCTTTTTTTATTTTTTTTTTTTTAAATGGTAAAAAAATCTGGCAAGAAAGAGAGGGAAACAGATGTAGAAAAGCCTTCCAGCAGCTGCAGGACTGACCAGTTTTGAGGAGTGTGGCTGATGGCTGCTGGAGCTGCTCRTGGACATCCAGTCCAAAACAACAGAGGCAGCACAAATCAGCCCTCTGTATTTCAAACCACTTGTCACACCTGTCTTCAGAGGATGAAAGAGGTGTTTGTGAATTGCTTTTCCTTAATTTATGAACCAGTTTAAGTAACTGATTGCTTCAGACCCCGTCTGAAACCACTGCAAAATTGTGTTACCCAGTCTGCATGCTACGTGTGCTTGTGGGGGGCACRTTACTGTATCTATCAGGCTGATTGTGTGTACCAAGAAAACTCCTACAACCCCTTCAATCACAGCAATGAAATGGCATTTCTCACCATCCAATCTCGTTATGTTTCCCTTCACTTGATCCTAATTATTCTATTATATTCTCACCACAGACATCTTCTCCAATAAGCCCTAACTTGTCCTCAGGTATAATTTTCCTTTCAAATGCCCCTTCAATTTAATTCCAAGACTCATTCCTTCTCTAAGATGCTTTATCCCTGCTGACCTCCTGATGTCTTTCCAGTCTCCTTTTGCTCTGTTATCAGAGGCATTTCTGCACAGGTGTGTGTGTGTATGCTTAAATRTGTGTTTGCATATATATTTATATATGTATATACATAATATGACCCTTCTATTATTTTTTCATTAAATTTTAGATTTTCTGGACTCACTTTGTGAATATTACTGACACAAAATAAACAGGTAATTTTAAAAGCTTTACTGTAAACATTCAAAGAACTCAGCTACATAAAGTGGTACAAATGTATTACATAGAGAAGTAAGGAGTGTTATTTCAAAAAGCGGACAGACTTTGTAGGGAATCAAGATGCAAAGATTCATGTATAGAAGGAATTGCATATCATTGATTGAACATCCAGTAAAATGAGAGACTTTAAGTCATACTAAGAATGATAGTGGGTCTGGGTAGCTAGTCAGAAAAGATGAAGTGTAGGAATTAAAACTAGTGAGATAGCACTTCCTGAAAGGTCTTTAGAGGATAAATTACAGTACAATCCTTTTTCTTTCTTCTTTTTTATTCCCTTACCCTTCAGTAAGATAAGTGTACAAGATTCAGTATAATCTTGTTGATTTCAGACCATTTTGCTTAGGGACTTTTCACAGGAAAAAAGAGGGCAGACTCTAAGACACAGTCTTTAATTTCCTATACTTTTCAGCAGCTACGAGAATGAATCTGGCACAAAGCAAACTGTTTTGCAGTTACTCTTCTAAATTTCTCATATTGATCTTTCTGCATCTAGTTACCTTCTAAATGTCTAAGCTAAAAACATAGTATTCTCATAACCTGGTTTTTAATATTTCTATTATAGCTTTCTAGATTTGTTCACAGTAAAAATATTATCTTCTAGTACATTATGCTTTCCCCTTCCCTCACAAAATCTGTTTGTTGCAAAAATTATTCAGTTGTAAGTTGAGACTCTCCTTTTTCTAATGACCTGACAAGGAGAAGATGAGAGAGAATTATTGTGAAGAGTGGAGCTAGAAGAAGAAAGAA
>NW_020455743.1:1493119-1560314 GCF_003342845.1 Nothoprocta perdicaria
GAAAGAAAGAAAGAAAGAAAGAAAGAAAGAAAGAAAGAAAGAAAGAAAGAAAGAAAGAAAGAAAGAAAGAAGTAAACGCTAAAAAACAAAATCACATGATTCATTTAAAATATTGAACACTGGAGTGCAGACTAAGAACTGAAGCAAATGGTTATTTACCAACTTTTCATTTAAATAGCTGCCAAAGATTAAAGTGGATAATGAAAAGGAATTCCAGAAACAATACCTGAATGGTTACTGGAGTCTCATGAATTTCTTTCATTCTAATGTTTAACCTTAATGAGAGCTGGAGGCGGCTCGTTGTGCTCTTGAGAAGGAAACCCACCCAATGGGGATGGAGTCAGCAGAAGGGCGCCTGCTTCCCCTGTGGGTCCTTCCCACTCTGCACCAGCTCGCACCTCAGAAATGGGGCTGCTGGCGGACCTAACTTGCCCCGTTTTCCTGTGATAAAGATCATGTCTATGCTACTGAGTTCTGCAGGATTTCTGCAGGACACCAAAATCTGCAGGACAGGCATAAAATACTTTTTTTCAGAAAAGAAAATCTGCGAAGAATCTACAGAAWATCTACAAAATAAGTGATTCCAGCTTTTCTTTTAGCCCTGCAATTTGCCTAAAAAGGGTTACTTTTTACATTACAGTCTGGAATAACACCTGGTTTTTCACAAATTACATGTTACTGCTATACTAGCGTCTTAATTCTTAGCAAGTTTACTTCTATGCATGAAGGTCGTTTGACTCTGGTCTCAGTCCCACTCTGCTTTATTTTCACATTTGCATGCACTTCATTTTATCTGCTTTTTTTTCCACTTGCTATTTATTTTCTATATTCTCCTTCACCATGTGTTTCCATTTCCAAATACTTGCAGATGAAAAATTAGCCCTGTAGACTATGTCATTCTCCCCATCAGAAGATTTATCTTGCTCTTGCTGCCCTTCCCCTGTCCTTCCTCAACTTGTTCCCTCCTTTCCCCAAGGACTGCGCAGATCCCAGCCCATTTCCCAGGCAGCTCTCCCTCCTGCCTGTCCCTGCCTGCTCCTGGTTGTCTCTTACTTCACACAGCTTTCATCCTTCCCCTTTGATGTTAAAAAATGCTGCTTTCCCTCTTCTGAGATGTGTGTCACCAACTGAGTGCAGGTGGTGGCAACTGGTGAAGGTGATGGCACCTCATCTTAGCATGTTACAGCAGCTTCCATGAGAGGTCAGTATCATTTGCTGCCTGTAACATTCCCAAAGCTTCAGGTGAACTCTGACTGCTTGGTGTCAGGTTATGTGATATGAGCCTTGTCTCCATGTGCACAAAGGAGCTCTGAGGTGAGTGGGCAGCAYAGGGGAACTTGTTCCCTCCATCAGACCTGGCTCCAGATGAGGATGTCCCAGGAGGGCAACCAGCTCCTGGGAGGTGAGCACCTGTCTCCATGAGTCCCCATAAAGGGTCCCAGAGCACCACAAAGAGCACTGTTTATGGGGAGATGCAGGGGAAGCGATAAGGAGGATTTGGGGACTGTATGAGATTTATTAATGGCTGTTYAGGGTAGAAACCACAGGTGGCAAAAGGATGAGATGAAGGTTGTTCAGGTAGGAGCAAATGTAGGAAAATAGAAGGAAAAAAAAAAAGAAGTTCAAGACAGCTACAGAATAGACTGCAGGGTCTGGACTTTGCCTGAGAATGTGTGTGTGTGCAGGAGGCAGCTAGAGATGAGAGGAGCCAAGGGTCAACTGCTGGGTAGACCAAGTGTCTCAGGCCAGTCCTGGAGGATTGTAATGATGTGTGTGTGTAYTGGTGTGTTGGTGTGTCGATGGTGTTGGGGTACACAGGAGGATTGGAGCGTCAGTGGTGTTGGAGTATGCAAAGGGRTTGGTGTGTCAGTGGTGGTGGTGTGTGCAAGGGGCTTGGTGTCAGTAGGTTGAGTGGGGTGTGAGGTTCTGGGGGCTGGCACAACTAGGTGTCAGCAGCTCCCGGGCCAACTACTTGTCTAAGTCCTGTGGTCCCTTTAAATGACAAGCGAATGCATTTTTGGACCAAGACCAAGAGAAAAAATCTCTATTAATTTGTAATACTCAATCTCTGTGCCCCTGAATTAGAAGTTTAATACACTATTCCTTGGTGTTTGGTGTACTAACTCAAGTGTACCCAACCGTTTCACACACGCAGTGCAACAGGGACCTATTTCCCTTCAAGGGAGTTCGAACAAAATAGACATTGCCTTGGAATTTGTCATGCAATAAGACAACTAATGTTTGCACCTTTGATAAAGTGAGGACATGATGAAGATACATGAAAATATTCAGGATAACTCCTCTCTAGTGAAAGGCATGTTAGAAAAAGAGTTATGTTGGACACTTATAAGGTTTGCTAACTGGGATCACATGGGCTGAGGGTCCAGCATAGAGCAACAAAGATGATTAAGGCAGCATCTGTCTTATAAGGAAAGACTAAGTGAGCTGGGCCTGTTTAGCAAAGAGAAGAGAACAGAAGAGAAGAGAAGAGGAGAGGAGAGGAGAGGAGAGGAGAGGAGAGGAGACGAGAGGAGAGGAGAGGAGAGATCTGATCAATATGCAGAAATACCTGAAGGGTGAATGTAGGGAAGATGGGATCAGACTCTTCTCAGGGGTGGCCAGTGATAGGACAAGGGGCAATGAGTGTAAGTTGAAATACAGGAAATTCCATCTGCTTGTGAGGAAGAACTTTACTGTGAGAGTGCCAGAGCCCTGGCACAGGCTGCCCAGGGAGGCTGTGGAGTCTCCTTTTCTGGAGATCTTCCAAACCCGCCTGGATGCCGCCCTGTGCCCCGTGCTCTGGGTGTCCCTGCTGGAACAGGRGGGTTGGTCTCTAGAGGTCCTTTCCAACCTGCACCACTCTGTGATTCTGTGGCTACAGCTCTGSAGGGATGCTCTGGTCAGGCTGGACCTCCCTGGTCCTCTGCTCCTGGCCTCCCCAATGGCAGCTGCACCAAGGTGCACTGCACAGGGCCAGGACACCATTTCATCTGTTCTTCTTTTTGTGCTCTTTTTTTCTCTTTTTTCTTTACTTGGATATTTTCTTCTTCTTCATAATTTTGTACTTTTTCCATTTTTTTCTTGACATTCTGTCCTTGCTTCCCTGTATTTTATGTGCTCTTTTTTGTCTCTATATGKTCCCTCTGCTCACAGCAGTACCCCTGGTTCCAGCTCTCTGTTCCCTGTCATCCCTTTCTCCCTCTACCTGAGAGAATCTGCCTGAGAGTTGTGGTGATGTACTGAGGAGTGAACCAAAGGAGGTTTTCTGTGACTGGGAAGAGGGTCTCTCCCTGCACCCCTCTGTGACTCCTTATGCATCAGTGCATGAAGGTGRATGAAACATCATGTTTCCTTTCTCTCCCTCGCCTCCTCCCTTTCCCCTACAACCTTCRTATTTTGCTTGTACTTGAACAGTGTCAAAGCCAGATCTTCTCCTGATTACAGATTAGCGAGSGTCCACCAAAGCCAGCAGACAAGGCCCAATCAAAGGCTCATATCAGTGCCTCACACTTCTTCATGAAGTGGGAAAGGAAGACTTTTTTTGGGGGTAGAAAACACATAATATAGAAAGATAAAAAAGATGGTAGACTAGATTAATAACAAGATCAAGGAAATTGCAGTAGGAGTGCACCTCTTAGGTCTGCAGCATTCCTGCAGCTTTTCTGCATTTGCCCAATRTTTGCTAGAATAATAGAAAGGAGCAGCTGCAGGCAAAGGCAAACTAGATATATTGCAGCCTCCTGGTAAATAGCTGTATTCAGGCCAGCTCTGACATATGTTTAGATGCACTTGGTTCTGGAAGTGCTGACTGCCCCATGAGATATTAAATGATGYTGTTATTGCATTACCCTCTGTTTAGCTACCGTTCTGTCAAAAACCTGCCGTGCTGCCATGGGCAATTGCTTTGCACAAGGCTTTCCAGGGTGGTAGGAACCTGAATCTGGATSAGACAAGACTACATGGCTGGGTATAGGTGGACCTGCGGCCTCTCTGCCCATGCTCGAATTTGATTGTGTAGAGCAATAACAAGCCCAGGGATAATATATCTTCATTAGCATGACACTGTAGTACAGAGAGGAAACGTGCACCTGRACAGAGCAAAGGAAGGACAATTTTGTTCAAACACTTAAGAGCAACCCTTGGCAGAAATGAGCTTCTGTGTGAATATATATGTATATATAGGTATGTATATGTATGTGTATGTTTATGAGTGCATGCATATATATATGTGGGGGGGGAGTAAATAAATGTTTTTCAAGAGAACAGATCTTTCAAGGATTTTTCTTTTAAGAAAAGCCTCACAGTGAGTGAGATTCACACTCAGGGCAGTGCAGAAGTGCTATTTTGCAAAGGTTTTCTTTTCTTTTGAACTTGGAGCAAAGGTTGCAGCCCACCTTCCATTCTCCAAAAACTAAGGCCCATGCCTTCTGGCTGATGGAGGGACATGAAGGCTCACYTTCATCTCCAGGCCTGGGCAGCAGCTCCAGTGCAGGCCTGATAAACCATCGAACCTGTTACTCTCACTGGTTAATCCAAAAAACTCCCAGTGGTCTTACTGAGAATTTGAATTTCAGTCAGCCTAGCAGACCTCATCTGTATTTTTTAAGCCAGCCTAAAGATGCCTAAGACACTATGTGATTTCAAAATGTCACCTTCAAATTGCATTATGTCTCTGACTCCCAGTTAGAAGGTGGGAAAAAGTATTTCTGTCTTTCACAGGAGTTGTCATGAGGGTTAAGGATTAAATGAGATTCAACAGTTCCTATACAGGTAGGTACCGCTTGCGGGCTCCATCAACCTGAAAGGAAAAAGAGTCCTGGACTAGGGAAGGAGGCAAATGAAAGTGAGGTTTATTTTGTTCTTTGCAATGACCAAAAAGAGAGAGTTTCAGAGGGAAGATGGGGAACCCAGTGACAATCATGTTTGCTGCAGGTTATGGTTGGTCAAGGACCAGGAGTGGTGTATGAAAAAGTGACATCTCCTCGTGTTTGTAGCAGTGGGAGCAGCTAAGATTGGCAGGAGACAAGGCACCACGCTTGAAACGTCTTTAAAATCAAAGATCCGTCTTCCTTTTTCTTCCTTATTTTTTTTCTTTTCTCCTGCCATGCAGCTCTCACCTTCTCTTTCACTTCTTCTTCCCACACTTCTTTTCTTCTTGCCCAGGGATCCCTTCTGCATGGAAAGAAGGAAAGAGGACGTCAGCGTGGAGCACCAGTGCAGCTCTCCATCCGGAGATGATCTTTCCGGCTCGCTTTGCTGTTCCCAGACGGTAGGTGGAGAGCATTTGCTGCTTTAAATCCTGCTGCCTTGGGGTTTCTCTCCCTCCTCTAAAACCATCTATCATTTCCACTGCAGAGAAGCAGTAGTTACACGGTGGGGTAACCCTATACAGCTGAAATTGCTAATCTTGGCCGGACCACAGTACCCAGCATCGTGACTCACGTCACCCATGCTGGGCCAGACASCAGCTGATCTAGATGAGGGAGAAAATCTGGAAAAGACAGGCATTAAACAGCTTTTCCCAATTCTGCRCAATGCTCTCTTATTTATTTATTTTTTCCCCTTCCCCAAGAAAATCCTCTTCCAAAAGCGAGTCCAAGCCCTGGCATCAGAGGCTTTGCTGCCTCCCGCCTCACGCGTCGCTCCGGCTGGCACCGCTCCGGCTGCTCCCGCAGCCTCTGGGAGCTTGGTCACATCCAAGGTGGTGCCGAGGGCTCGGCATCCACTCCTGGATAAGCAAAGGAGCCCCCCGCTTTGCACAGACACTGGCGGGATAAGAAACCCCAGACCATCCATCACTCCTGTCCGAGGTTTCGCTTTTCTCCCTAGCGTGTTTTTCATAAACCTGGTAAAAAATCAGGCAAGGTTTTAGGCACTCAAACCCATTTTTAGTCTCCTGTGCCTGCAAGGGGGATGACAGTTTTCCTTTCAGTTAAATTGCTGAAACCCCATAGGGTTCCTCCTCACCCCAATTTCATGCCCAGGATATTATTGTTTTAACTCTGTGCAGTGGCACAGCCAGGGAGAGGATGGAAGAAACAACAGAGGCACCTGAAGGCCACGTGCTGTGACCGGTGGTCATGGCCATGTGCATCTTCCAGAGGTCATTTTATTCCCTGCTGCAGTCCCTCGAATTAAAAGCAGTGTCTGGTTATTTACATTTGAAAATTGGAATCTATGCTGGGCTGTTATTTCTCTATTGACTCAGTGCTGCTAATACGCTTGGAAATTGCCTGCCTGCTGCAGATAGGCACTGCCTGCTTGCAAACATTTGGATTTCCTCTATCAGCAGCGCAGAGGGAGGCGCGGAAAATAGGAGAGGACACTGGATTGTTTGCACTTACCTTCATCCCATGGGGATGGAAAGCCTCCGGCGGCACCTCCATCAGATGTGTGCCAGCCACCCTTGCTCCGTGCTGCTTCCAGATGGGGAAAATGGGGCTGCTCTTCCTGCCAGCTTGCTGCCAGCAAAAAATCCTTAAAAAAGAAGAAAGAAAAAGGAATGTTTTTTGTTGTCATTAGCTCACCCAACCCTACACTTACACACTGTGCAAGCTGAACAGTGCAACTGCACCAGGGCACATGAGCACATGGGCCCTTGCACAGAGCTCGAAGGCTTGTGATGGATCCTGGCTGAGAGGGCCAAGCAACTTGGGATGGGTTTTTTTTTAATCTAGAAGAAAGGGCCGTGCAGTCCTGCTGGGGCTTTGCAAACACCCCTCTGCTCCTTGCTTTTGAGCCTGGGCTTTGGCAAATCAGGTAGGATAAAATATAAATATAATAATGTAAATACATTATTTTYATTTAAATATAAGTATAGATATGAAATGTAAATACCAACCTAAAAAGCATTATCTGCAAACAAGTCTCAGGCTGTGCTCCTCGCGGGGTGAGAGGCTCCCGCGGCGCCCGGCTCCGGCACAAGGAGCCGGCGCTGGCAGCGCGCACGGAGCTGGCYGAGGCCCAAGGAGGGTTTGCAAGTGATTTGCTGCTCAGTGAGGAGGCTCTCGTGGCTGCAAACCACCCCTCGCTTGGCCGTGTCCTTCTGAGCTGGGAGGTCGCAGGTTAACACGACTTCAGTTAGATACAGATATTTCTATATAACCCCTGCTGCTTGTGCGCACCCGGGGGCGCCCCAGCTGCTTTCGGGGGCTGCGGCGCCATCACCCAAAGGCRGGGAGGAAAATTGTGCTGCGAGGCGGGCTCGGAAGCTTCCTGCTGCAGCGGAGGGAAATTCCTGCTCCCCGGTGGCTGGAGAGACGGCCCCGGCGCGGGGCTGCGGCCTCCGCTCGCCGAGGCTCCGCTGCGGGTGCCCAGCGCTGCCTGCGCGCCGCATGGACGCTGCAGCACCACGGGCGTCCACACGCTTCCTGGGGTTATTCTGCTAGTATTCTGGGGTTATTTTGTTAGTTTTATGGGGCAGTTTTTATTTTTCTTGCTTTCTTTCTTTAAGATGACGTGGGTGCCCGCTCGCTTGCCCTCTCCACACTGCAGGATAACGCACTGGAGACAAGGAATCTCACTGCTAGAGTTTCCCAGTTGTTTTACCAGTGGAAGTTCCTTGTGCACAAACATGCACATACCCCTGTCTCTTGGGACTTTAGGATTTTTTGAATGCCCATCTAGTCCATAGCATCCAGTACACCCCTGAATCACAATTTGGACGTGTAGAGAACCAGGACACAGAACAGGGAGAGAAGAGGAGAGAGTGTCCGGATCACCTCTGGTGACCATCTGCTCCCACACAGCTGCTCAGAGCAGGGTCACCCAGAGCAGGCCCCTGCCCTCATGGCCTTTGAACAGCTCCAAGCCTGGGGACTCCACAGCCTCCCTGGGCAGCCTGGTCCGGCGCTCAACCACTCGTTTGGAAGAAAGTGTTTTCTTGTGTGTGACTTTGTTTTTACTACGTCTCAAGTTTGTGCCCGTTGCCTGTTGYCCTGCCACTGGGCTCTGCAAGAAGGGTCTGGCCCCATCCTTTGGACACCCTCCCCTCAGGTGTTCCTAAGCATCAKCAATGTGCCCACGAGCCAGCTCTTCTCCAGGCTGAGCAGTCCCTGCTCTCTGAGCCCCTCCTCGTGTGAGAGGAGCCCCAGTCCCTTCATCATCGTCACGGCCCTTGCCTGGACTCGCTCCAGCAGCCGCTCATCTCTCAGGCATGGCAGTAGCCTCTCCTTGGTTAGTGTCACTGCTAGAAGCCCAGACTTAGGAAATGCCAAATTTATGGGGCATCACTAGCCTAGCTTAAAATTCGTTCCCCCAAGAAGGGGCAAATCTTTTCAATGACAGAAACTTCAAGTCACAGAACAGGCAACAGATGCTAGGGATGCCACCGATGTCCCCCTACAGCAATCTCGCTCCCTCTTCTGAACAACACAGCCCCGAGAAGCAAGAAAGTGGCTGAGGAGGCAGGAGTTAGCTCCTTAATGGCACAAGGTGGTCAGGAAGGGCCAACAGCCCAGAGATGTGAGGTTCTTGCACAGGCCCCTTGTGCTAGTGGCTTCTGCAGCAAAGTTTCTGCACATGTGAAGCAAGAACAAGGCAGATTCTGCGCCTACCTTGCTAAGCAGCACGCTGGGAGTTGGGCTGGCCTGATGTGGTGATGTGCAGCCAGCCAAGTGCAAAGACTTRGCGTATTTACCTCTTCAAAGAAAGGTAAAAACAAAACCAAATGAAAGAAAAACCCCAAACTAAACAAAAATAATAAGAAGGAAAAAATAAGGAAAGAAATAGCCAGCACGCTTTCCTACAAGGGTTTTAATCATCTTCTGCATCAGTTGATTAAAAGAAAAAAGTGAGTCTCTCCCTCACTCAAGGTCTCATTTGCAAAAAAACCCTTTGATTAGCTCAGGATTGGAGATAGCCAGCAAACTAGGAAAAGGCCCGGGGCTCCATTCAGGACACCAAGGAACGAAGAGGAAAATATATGAGATCCTRAATATAAACAAGGCCTAAATGGCCGTGTCTGTAAGTTTATTAGGAAGAAGCAAAGAGCCCAGAGGGAATGAAAAAGGAGTGGCGAGGAGAGCCTGCTTTTTAAGTAAAGCTATATATTAGAGGTGGCAGTTGGAAAAACGTTAATGAAGCACAAAAGGATGAAGCTCAGCAGGAAAACTAGTAGAGGGAAGAAAAAGCAAACTGCAGAACAGGCAACACACAGGGCTGAGCAAATACCTTGTGCTGCTCGGATCGGTCCTGGACCCCCTTATGGTTTATAATTTCACTAAGGATACTGGAAGGTGTGCTGGAGAGGACACATCTAAGGCCCCCGGCTCTGGGTTTAATTCTGGTAATTTTTTTTTTAGAAAAAAAATGAGCTGAAGGGGGGTTTCAGAGAGAGGCTTCTAGGAAGAGGGGCTTGCATAAAGCAGAGCTCAAAGACTGGAGATAGATTGGCCCCAGATTGTCCTCAAAAATCCTATCCAGACATCAGGGAGTAGCTGCAACAAAAAGAGCAAAAATGAGTTACTCCAAAGGAGAAATAAAACAGTTTCTAAGTTATCAGGTAACAATAAAGTAACCCTTATATCTTAAAAAAGGGGGAGAAAGAAGAGTCCATCTGACCAACGTCTATATACAAAGCATGTGAAAAAAGCAAACAGACATTAACCATACTAAGCCTTTGCAGCAAAAAATAGAGAAGTCTTGGGGTAAATATATGTACCTGCAGCTTGAGGACACTGGAAATAAAAATGCAAACTGGTCATTTTCCATCTTCTGTACTGTTTCCTCTTATGTATTTGCTTAATGAGGAATGGGGAAAACAGGAAAAAAATGAGTAGCATAAGGTGGATGCACAGTAAGCCACGGAAAGGCTTAGCAGCATCTGTCTTCCTGCAAGATCTTGCCAATGGGATTTAAAAAAAAAAAAGGAAAAAAAAAAAAGGATGAAAGAAGGTAAGTTATAGGATTCATATATTTATTACCTTCTGACAATGCCGCAAGGTCATGCCAGCACTGCCAGGCGTTTCAGAAGAGCAGCAAAAGCAGACGTCACATCTGAGCCAAAACGTTAGGTGGCCCAAGGGCACTTCTCCTAAGGAATCAAAATTCTCGATAGAAACTTCAACAACTGCTGCATAAAACATTGCTCCAGCGGCCGTAAAAGGAGCGGGCTGCCGTGATCTACATGAGAGCTGAATTCACGCACGTACCTGTTGGGCCGTGAGCGTTCGAGCTGCTCCAGGCCTGCGCAGCCCACAAGCCCACGGAGCGCAGGCCTGGGGTAGGCACCCACACASACACAGACACGAGCAGGGTGCTCAGGGACCATGGGGGCATTCGGGTCTATGCAGCCATTCAGCATCTCTGCCCACAAGTATCCTTTTCTTTCCCCAGGGCCATGAATTTCCAAGCTAGTATGYGTTGTTGGACGAGACAGAAGTGGTTTCATATCTTATCAGCTGCAGGTGGTTGCAGTCCCCGTCTAAACAGTTGCAGCTGGATGTGGTGGGGAATTATACTGGCAAAATATATTATGTTTCGCTGTGTAAGACAGGCATCTTGTGAATCAGTGTTAGAATAAAAGCTCTCTATGATGTCTACTGGGCTCGTCTGGTGCTGTCCCTAACTTGAGCTGAGCCTTTGCTCCTGCAGTGCTCACTGGCTGCGTTGCACTGTGCCAGAGCTCACCCACTTGCCCGTGCCCTGCTGGAAGCAGGGTCTGCTTCCAAACCTGAGGAAAAAGGGCTTGTTTGGGCACGGCTAGCAAAAAGCATGCACCACTATTAAATGTGATCTATCAGATTATAGAAATAGTATGGGAAGTCCGTACACCTGAAAAACAACTAGCAAGTTGTCTGACAAGTACGAGGCTAAGCTTTGCAGGGGTTTAAGCAATAGACTGAAACAGCAACTTGCTSTAGTTGTAAATCCCACCAGCTTGCTTCTGTAGCTACAAGATTTACTTAAAGCTCATTCCTCTCAACCACAATTGCTTTAAACCAAGTTTTTGGAACCGTAAGCTAATATTTGCCATAATCAGCTTAAAAGGAATCCACTATAGCAGTAGGATGACTCAACTGGTCTAAGCATCCCTCTTTTTCTTTCACAGAGCACCTTTAATGAACACAAGTGTTGAGGTGAAATAAAGTGTCGGTGCAGTCTTGGAGCAGAGCTGGAGACACAAAGGGGCCAGGTAGGGTACCCCAATGACAAAGCAACAGGAGATGCTAAGCAGTCCACTTAAAAGCTCTTACTGGGGAAGAATTATTTCCTTTAGGAACTGCAATTCCTAGTGCAGCATCAGCTCACCCATGTTATGCCACCCACATCAGCACCAATTGGTACAGACCTCGTGTGACCCGAGTGCCAGCAGGCAACGTGGCATCTTTAGGACCCAGTTTGGATGTTGTCTGTAACCACCCCAGGCTGGCAAGGAGAAGTCACAACACATATATGTGGCTTTGCCTCCCTCGGGAGCAGTAAAGGGATAAGGCAGCATTCATTCATTTCCCCATCTTCCTTGCTCATGTGCCCTCTAAGGCTCTGCTTCATTTAGGAATTTAATAAGAGCATCCATAAAACTCACCCTGGTGGCACAAGGCCAGGCTTAAAAACCAACAGCACCTCCTCATGTGCAACCAACTTGAGCGCTAATAACAGGGAGAACACTATCCTCCCTCTTAACTTAATTAAATTAAATGGGTGCCTTTCTGTCACAGAGGGCTGCTGCACTTTGTGGATTGCAGCGCTCAGGCGAGACTGCAGCACAGCAGAGCACACAGTGATCCAGGCTGTGGGAGTGAACCCTGAGCAACTCAAGCCTGTAAGAGGAGCGGAGGGGACACATATTTACTTTCTCCAATGAATGAAACGGAGAGTTTCCCACCTCTACGATACATCATGGAAAACACATATAAACATATTTTCACCTTAGTATTTTGTTTTGTTTTGTTCTTGCCACTGAAGGCAGAGATACTGAATGGCTTGTTTTCTTCGTGCATGGGCCTGGGTGGGAAGCACCCACGAGCACTGAGGGAGCTGGTGGATGTTACTGCTGGGCTCCTTTGAGTTGTCTTTGCCGGGTCATGGTGACCAAGAGAGCTGCCCGAGGACTAGAAAGGAGCTAATGTAACTCCAGGCTTCAGAAAGGGAGAAGAAGGAGGGCCCAGGCCAGTCAGCCTCACCTCGGCCCCTGGAAAGGTCATGTACGGAGCAGCTCATCTTGGATACCATTTCCAGGCACTTTAAGGACAAGAAGGTGATCAGAGTAGTCAGCATGGATTCACCGATGGGAAATCGCGCKTCATCATACATCTTATACATCATACATCCCATAGCCTCCCATGATGGGATGACTGGCTGGGCAGAGGAGGGGAGAGCAGTGGATGTTGTCTGCTGTCTGCCGATGTCTTTCCACACGGTCTCCCATAACATCCCCATGGACAAGATGGTGGAGCATGGCCTAGAGGAGCAGTGAGGTGCGTTGATAACTGCAGGAATGGCAGAGCGCGGGGGTTTGTGATGAGCAGCACAGTCTATCTGGAGCCCTGTAGCTAGCGGTGTCCCCCAGGGATCAGTACCGGGTCCACCACCTGACCCGTTTACCCCTCAGTGCCCTGGGGCAGGGACAGAGTTGCACCCTCAGCAGCTTTGCTGGCGATTCAAACCAGGGGAGCAGCTGACACCCCATGGAGCTGGGCTGCCAACCAGAGGGTGCTGCACAGGCTGGGGAGATGGGCAGGGAGGAACCCCCTGAGGTTCAACACGGGCAAGGGCAGCGCCTGTCCCTGGGGAGCGGTAACCCCAGGCACCYGCACGGGCTGGGGTGACCTGCCGGAGGGCAGCTCTGCAGACAGGCGCTGGGAGCCCTGGTGGGCAAGCTGAGCAGGGAACAGCAGCAGGCCCCTGGCAAACACCTCCTTCGTGGCAACACGGTACCCCAGGGCACAAAAGAGAGGGGTTCGACAGTATTACACTTCATGGCAGTGAGGCAGTGCAGTGCTAGATGGATCAGGAATGACTAAATTTGAGTCTTGCTCCCGAGACRGGGCAGAAATCCTGGGACTGACAAGCTCTGGGAAGCAGGGGGTGCCCCATCAYGGTGCCTCACCAGGACAGAATGAACAGCAGCAGCCCCACTGCCGGGGGGCACTTGGGGACACTTGTGTGACGCAGGCCAGGGCGGTGGTGCCTGTAGGTAAAAGCTGAGGGGCACAGGAGGATTCGGCGAGCGCGGCAGCGAGGAGGGCAGGGGGGCAGGCGGACTCCTGCCATCGCTCGCACCGCAAATGCTACAGCTGCTCCACAGGGCAAAACCAGCCCCGGCAGGAACCAGATTCTGTTCCGTGGGACAACGCGGCAGCGGGAATGCTGGAACAGCGGGATAATGAGGAAGCAGGAATGCTGGAACAGCGGGATAACATGGCAGCAGGACCCAAGCCCCACASCCCCAGTCGCAGAAAGGAGACGCGYGGGAGGAGCGCTGAGCGCCGCCCTGTCTATAACATAACTGCGTGCTTTATTGATATACACAGTAAAGCAGTATATAATACAATAGTAAGGCATATATTTGGTGAAATTTGATATGTTGTGAAAAATGCAGTAGAACAGAAGTTTATAAAAATAATTAGTAAATGTTACAGTGTTGGTGTTAAAACACAATATATTATGATATCCAAGTAATAAACCAGTACTAACAATGAAATAACATGCCATATGGTATTTATGTATTCAGTTACACTGATTATGTTTTACAGTTTAATACTTGGTTGTTATAAGGAATATGAAATAAGTCCCAAATTATGCTTAAAAAAGCAGCGATAAAGCTTTCAACTTTTTAAATATTTTTGACAGACTCACTCCAAAACTAAGATCTAGAAAGAAAAACAAACGAAATCCTGATGAAAACAACCGTGCAACCCATTTTCCTCCAATTTTCTGAAGAGAAAGTTCAACACATAAGAGAAAAAAAAAAAAAAAAAAAAGAGAAACCCATCCCTTTCTCAGATCTCAATTTAAACCTTCTGATAAAAAGAAAAAAAGACCATGAGAAATGCACAGGGTTCCTACTGTCATAAGGTGTTAAAAAAGCTCCTTACTGTGAAAGCAGATGCTTGGGGGGATTGTACTGACTTTCTGTGAATTATTATCCTTATTATTTAAATGATGAGACCTGTTCACACAATGGACGAGTGGTGAAGATGTTACATTATCTGTATGTAATTGTCAGGAACACCACAAAACCAAAGTGAGGTAGAAATAGCATGACTAGCCATGTTCAATGTTAACTAGCATTCAAAATAAAATCTTTCCCAGGTTTAATTACACTTCATACAAGAAGAGGTAACAGATTTTTACTCTTGCAATATAAAGTTAGATGGTGTGTCTCTATGTGTTCTAGGATAAAATGAAAAGCTGGTAAAGGAAATGAAGTGGTAAAGCTTTTGCTGACAGCACCTCTTACCTAAGCCTACCTCTTACGAGCTGCARTTGAACTGGCTAATAACCTGTTTTTCTATCCGCTTCTCCCTCCCTTGCTTCCCTGTTAACTGTGCGGCATCTCGGGCAGAGAGAGGCGGCRACGGACACGGTGCCAGTGCGCCTGTCACGACGCTGAACGTCTGCAACGGGCAGCGCTCGTGTCGCGATATTGAACATCTGCCCTGGGCAGCACTTGCTGCGTGCCGGCAGGGGCAGCCGGGAATCTCCCATGGGAACATCCCGCGGCTCCAGCAGGCCGGGACAGGCAGCGTGGAAACCTGCAGCGCCCACGAGGGCAGGGCAGGGCYGCGCTCCGTGCCCGTGAGTGGGCACCGGGCTGCAAGGGCTCTATCCGTAAGGCAACTTCTACTGCTCTTTACTAATAACATTCAGGAACTTTGTCAGCTGACTGTGCACAGAATAGTCACTAAATTCTTCCCTTTCCCTTCCTTTCCTTTTTTTTTTTTTTTTTTGATTATTATTACTATTTTTTGCAGGCTGTCATGTAATGTGCTCTTTTGCTTAATTATTGCAGACTAGCTCTGTGATCGATGTAATTCTCAATTTTATTGGAAAGAGGTGAAATAACTACCTTCCTTGGAAGTCCAGGAGAATTGTTTTTTTTAAGCCAGCCCTAGCCAGACAAAAACGACAAGAAATGATGCAAGTCGGCCCTTTCGGTGTTGCCAAAAGGAAATACTTGGTATTTTTTTTGATTAGCAAGGAAAAGAACACAGAACATGAATCTCTCTCTGCTGCAGTTACAGAGCTGAAATGATGCTAAACAAATGCACTGCCTCAGCATTTTTTTTGTGTTTTTTTTTTAACGGGGTTTCTATAAACAATTATTTTTTTATAAAGCACACTTTAGTTTACAATCTTTCTTTATAACTGTTATAAATTTTTTTAAACAACCCGAAATGCGTTCCATATAAAGAAATGGCAAGTTATTAGCTATCAAGATTTTACATGTAGTTTTCTTATAATTTTTGTACAATTGCATAGACGTGTAAAACCTGCCATTGTTAACAAAACAGTAACAGACTTAGGAAACTACTGAAATCTACAGTATAGTACCACTRCCCTTCACAAAAATATAGATTTGTTTTCTTGTAAACTCTTACAGTCTAATCCTCTTTGTAGTATGAATGTTATAAAAACCATGCGGGACGCCTGAAGTTGTAAAACACATCTTGCTATTCTAACACCTTGTCGTCAGTCATCACCGTAACTAAGGTTTCCATTGCTCTTCCCAAGTCGTCCGCCATGTGGAAAAGGCTCCCTACATTGTTGCCTGGAAAACAAAGCCAAAGAAGAAGACATGAAATGAGAAGGACGAGGCAGCCGGCTGTTAGGAACATCCTACGGGAAAAGCCAGGTACATACACATAACTTTCCATGTGTCCCCCTGTCCCTACTTGGGGAGAGCACTGTTTCCAGAAGTCTCCCGCACGAGTATGATACGTCACCGCTAGCAAAAGTTGCCAGTTTTGGAGAAAACGAATCACAATCCGAGCTTGAATGGCTARTGAAAACTACAGTGAAATGCAGCCATAATTGTAAGCAATTATTTTAAGAAAGAATAGTTTATAGTCTTTCTTTGTAACTTTTGCAATTTTTTTAAAGAACTACAAATGTGTTCCATATAAATAAATGGCAAATTATTTAGCTATCAAGATCAGAAAATATATAAGGTTTTTTGAATAGTTTTGGCATAGATCTGTAAAACCTGCTATTTTAACAACGCTGTAACAGGAAACTAAAGAAATGTTCAAAAAAGTAGTAATGATGAAGCTGCGTTATTATTAATGTTCACCAAAAATAACTCTTAAATCCACTGACATCGCAGAAAGGTGCAACAAGTGTTTGGTGCTACAAATGTTTGAGCATTCTCTCAAGGCAAAAAGAAAAAAGAAACAGAGCAGCAGCTAAGCAACTAAATCATTAAAAAGCGAAGAACTGAGAGCATATAAATCTGCGGTGGYATCTAAAATGGCTACCAAACTAAATGGTCACATAATTGAGTACATTCTCTGTTTTTAATAGAACTTATTGCTTTTTATTTTTAGCTAAAATTTATTTTATTGTATTGCTCATTGCAGAGGAGCAAAACAAAGGTCCGAAATTGTCAGGTAACTTCCCTTCCGTGGTTTAYTTGTGCACTTATTTGTGCCTTTCTCCTCCCCAGTAACGCCCGGGAAGTCCGGAGACAAGATGACTGTAACACGTGGCCTCCTGATGAGTGTTTTTGTCTCCAGAGTGGGATTCTGGAGGCAGAAGGGGCGCGTTCCCCTCAYGCTGACGCCGGTGGCAGCGCTCCGGGCGGAGTGGGAGCGCTGCTGCAGGCGGCTCCGGGTGCCCCCGCGGGCCCTCAGCATCCCGGCCTCCCGCAGGTGCCCTGGGCGGTCGGCGCCTCCGGCACCCATGTCGGGTGTCTCAGATGAYGCAGGCCCTTGGTTTCAACCACTGAATCCCAGATGGATTCAGCCCTCTGGAAATGTATTACTGAAGAGGTAAAKGTAGCCACACCTAGAAAAACCACAAAACATGGGCGTCCCAGCCAGGGTCTGGGCATTCAGGATTTCTTTCAAGAACAAGGAGCAAACGATCAGACAGAAGTTTTAAACCGAGCAGAAGGCAATTATAGTCCACCCAGCACATAATTACATTACGGGACTCGTCGCCACAGGCTGATGTTGCAGCCAAACATACAAATGAGCTAAAAGGAAAAAAGGAATTAGAAAGCAGCCACAGAAGAAACGTCTCAAGAGAGTCGTTCAGATGAAAGACGTGCACGTGACCTCCAAGTCGGGACGTCCTGGAGCTGCCGGGGTCCCGAAGCGTGACCTGGAGCGTGCCACACGYGCAGCACTAACTCCACAAGACTCTCAGCTGCTGCGGCCAGAGGGTGGTGGCTGCTCTGTGGGAGTTACTGCGATGACAGAGGGTTTGTTTGGAGTACTGGAGGTGTAGGGAGGTCTGTCCCCAACTGCGCTTCACAGGGGCACTTTGCAGCKGCTGCATCCTGAGTCGTTGCCATGGTCCGAGGGGAAGGAGCACCCAAAGGAAGGTGAGATGTGACCAGGGCATCCAGCTCTCATGCACTACTTACCTGAGAAGGGCATGTGCCCCACTGCTAACACTGCCCTATCTACAGGGTCCTTCTTCCTGACACGCGGCCTTTCTGAACGGGACTGAACCTTTTCTGTGGGGTAAACCAAACTCCTAAAAATAAGGTGAAAGCAAAGACCATCCTCTTCCAAACATCAAGTATCATGGGAGCCATGCACTGCTGACATGGCCACAGTACTGGGAAGCCTGGAGCAATGTTAGTTAATATTCACCACCATGAGTGGTATAGAAAAAAAAATGACCTCAGAAAATATCCATAGCCATTTATCTCAGGGAAATTATTACTACRTTTTACATTCAAATGCTGATTTTTGGAGGGATTTTTTTTTTTTGAGTATAGTATATTCCTAAAATCTTCAAAAATGTTTCATAGCTTAATATTAACTACCTGGCAATCTGGCCATTTTCTCACACACTGTGCTATATGTAGCACAGTTTGCCACATATCAGTACAAAAAAATATTTGATTCTAGCATGCTGACTTATTGGTACTAACACTGATATATAGACAAAGAAACCATCAAACTGTAATTTCATATATAAATCATTAATGGACAGCCATCCTATTCATCTTAAACAAGAACTTATCATCAGATATAGTAACTGAACATGAAGAATTCCTGCCAAGTTTTGGTTAAAATATAGCTTAATTTAAAGTAAGCATAGGCTACCACATTTATTTTAGATGCAAGGCATAATACCTCTTGGGTACATTATGCAGACTGTAATTGAATGCTGGGATAACCTTTCACATGCAATTCTAGTAATGTCTCTTAATCCGAGTCTGCTATAGCGCAGTCCCTCTGGCTGAGATGAGTCCAGCAAACTGCACCAGGAAAAGCAAAAGTTGACAAAGATGTAGGAAAAAAAAGCTACAGATTTTTGATGGGAAAGAGGTAAACAGGAACCCAAGTGCCATGGATTTGGAATATGGATGTGAAACTCCGACATGCTGAGGTGTATCCACAGCACACGGCATCAAGGCTGCATTGGAATAACCCCAGCTTCACCTGCAGTATCTGCAGCCTCCTCGTGAACATCCCGAGGCCGYCAGCTCCTTCCAGGCAGCCTCCAGSRGAGCCGCTGCTGCCTCCGCGTCGCGGCGGGGGCTGCGGAGGCGGCGGCGAGCRGGAGCACCGGCCCTGCCAGCCGGGATGCCGCCGCATCCCCGCACCGCCGAGCAGCCGCGCGGCACCCAGGCCTCCCAGAGACCCCAACGCTCCTCGCTTCCAGCTCAGGAAGAAGGATCGCCAAGCCATACATGTGCACTAACCTAGACCACACAACCCTCTCTTCAGGAAGATGTAGTACTCTCAATACTATTTTTTTTTCTATCAGCCACAGGGCTGTAAAGGTTGTTACAAATACATGCTAATTTTCCAAAACAGTCTAGAAAAAGAACAGCTGTAAACCCAACTCACAAAATTATATATATTAGAAGTCTTTCAGAACTACTAAATTGCCCAGTTAACTTAAGCATGGGCCAAGAAAACCACATGAATCCGGAGATCCCTACGCATGAAAACCACAGAACCGTGGTTTTCCTTCTTTTGTTTCCTGTCTTCTCCAAGTGCTGCTGAGGCTTTTGCAATAGCGTTGCGCGGGACGGGCCCGCGGAGGGGCTGCAGAGCGCCCCGCTGCGGCTGCCCTGCAGGAAGGCTGCGCAGCAACGTGCCCCTCCGTGGGGCACAACCCGCTGCCCGTTCGCCTCGTGCCGGCCCCGGCGCTGGGAGCCCGGGCCCTGGGAGCCCTCCGTCCCCGCCGCAGGGCAGCGGGAGGCGCCGCCGGCCCCGCAGCCGCTCGGGCCTCGCTCTGCGCCTGTCGCTCGCTCTGATTTTCCTACGGCCGCGAGGTGAAGCTGGGCGGCCCTCTACTCATTTTATGCCATCCTCCAGGTTGGAGGTTTGCTCTTTTTGCCACCTCCCACTGCTCTCGCTTCCTGAGGAAAGGGCTTCCTGAGGAAAGGACCGGAGTGACCCGAGCACTCTTGAGGTCCTCGTAGCGCCCGGCCTGCTCCCAGCTGATCYCAGCAGCCGAGCTGGGAATTTCCTAGGATCCCTTTCCTGACACCTGCCCAGGCGCTTCCCCTGCATGTCCTTCATCTCCAAGCTCCTTTTCAATAATGGCCACGGTCCCTTCCTGCGACCAACCCTYCTTTTTAATCATGTGAGGGGAAAATACCAGCAGTCGAGCGAGTGGGTCAGGATTTTGCCTCTCCTGCACATGGCAGCAAAAATGAGGACAACTCAGACTATAAATGCCTGGGAACAACATGCACAGGGAATTCCTGCCACTGGGTGTGTAGTGATTGCAGCCCTTTCCTTACCCAAACTGTAGCTAGGTGGGAGCTCCAACACCCTGCCTGCCTCTGTGCAGCTGGGCCTTTCCTGTTGGGTACCTGCGATGTAGCCTCCGTGAGACTCAAACAGAAGGCACTGCCATTTTTTAATTAAGTAGCGTGAGAGGAAAATACTGTACTGTCCCCAAAGCACTTCTAAAATATGGACTAGCTTTCCACTTAATACTATTAATATTTTTAATATAACTCAGCCGAAGATTAATTCTTTTTTTTTTAACATTAAAGCTGAAGTTTTCTCCATGCTTGAGGCACTGAAGGGTTGAGAGCTGATACTGCTTAAGAAAAAAAAACAGTACACTTTGAAATGCAGCAATAAAGCTCAAAATGGATATCAGCAGTTTTAACTAGGTCTTTTAAAATGGAAGAAATTAATACAGGTGTATTTGCTTTGAAAGCAGGGAATATCTATTTCTGCATTCACTATCTGCATCATTTCTGGTCACATGCAGAAGGACATGTTTCATATCTGCTGAATGTGCTTTAGAAACTGTGCTGGAATTAAGGCCCCTGGGTGAGGACACAGTAATTGAATATCAATCTCACACTACAACTTGTCACAGAAATAAATGTGGAGAATTTGGACTCTAAAGAGTGGACAGCAAGTAAATTCAGCAAGCATAATAACACCAAGCAGTCTCTTCTTCAGCAGCCCRGATTTCTATTCCTTCCCACACAAAGGAAAAATCTTTCCTCTTGGTGGCTCACATTGTGATACCCTTACTCATATCGAGCAGTACCATGAAATCCATGGGATTACTCATGAAGACAATACCTAATGTGAGCAATGGGATCAAAGCCTGGTCTGGTGCGTTTAAAACTGACTTTGCACAAATTGATTCACAAATAAAACAAGAGCTATTCCATAAATTAGCTCCTATACTTCAGAAGCGTGCAGAGGACTGTGTTTTATACTGAGTGCARAGGACTGTGTTTTATACTGAGCTCTGTGAGTTACAAAGCACCCCAGGGAACTGTGCTCTGGGGCACAAATGGAATTGGAGAGCACTGGGCAATTCACTGAAGACAACAACATTCTTAGTGCCAGAATCTGATTAAGAAATTTCTCACTTTTTTAATATTTTATTTTTTTATTTTTCAGATTGCGTCAAACATCTTTTTCTTAACTATATAAGCATGAATGAGGATCACAGAAATCAGCATCCTGCTCTGTTGAACTGGAGAGCAATTCTCAGACCTTTGGGGCTATTAATGTGCTAGACTGAACATRAAACTAATTCCACAGAATGACTCAACTGGACCTGACTCTTGAGGACAGACTTATCCACATTGAGGATCCACAGCTACTCCAACATCTGTGGAGTATCACCGCATTTCAGGGCACTAACCTAGAATAAATCCCAGCTGACACAGCAGAGCATGTCAGTGACTGCAGGTTGGCACCGGTGCAGCTAAAACTCCCTGTGTCGTGTTTTCCATGTGCCCCTCTGTCCTCTCCAGCAGCTGAACATTTGCGAGCCGGGCTACCCTTCAATTCCTGCTTCATCCACACTAAGCATCGTCTGTGCGGGAATGGCCCTTTCACAGCTACCTGCAATTGCTCTCAGGCAGCCTCTGAATATTTTATCTTTAATTCTATTTTTTTTCTGGCATCAAATCATCTTTCAAACACTATATTGGGTTGGAAGGGAAGAGCAGCTTCACAGATGAAAAAGAAAGGCTGGAAATACTTTAAAAGGTGCTATGACAGCACAGTACAGCACAAAACACTTCCCTCATTAACAAGCAGCAAAGTACATATTCCAGAGTCTATTTTAGCATCAAACCAAGGATGTCTAAAGCACACAGGGGATACCATACCCATTCACCCTGCTAAATACAACACCGTGGAGTTGGTGAATGTTAGTAGCATTCTTCATTGGGCAATAGTGCAGCAGTAAATTGAAACATCTGAATCTCTTATACCTCTCAACTCTCACTGTTCTAAAGCAAAAGGAAAAAAATACTGACTATAGTTGCTGGAGATCATAGTTGGTAAAAATGTATGTTATCAATCTATGCTTAAAAATGGCATGTATATAAACAGAAGAGTGAAGGCTATTGGCCTCTCTGTTGTGTTTACATACAGCAACATGAGCATAACATAAAAGAAGGCAGTGAAAGCAACACATTTGTTGACCCCATGTGGCCTACAAAGGCATAGTTTCAATCTACTATTTTACCCTCCCTTTTCCTGAGCTTCCATCTTTGGAAGGATCCAAGAAAAGGCACATCCCTGAGCTAACGCTGTCTCCCAGGAAAGTTGAGAGGTACAGTATTGTTAGAGCTCACATGTGAAATGCACCCAGCAAAACCATCCACAACTGAATACAAAATGAAACAACCGGCACAGCTCCACAAAACCAAGCAAACCCGCGTCGCCGCCGCATGCACGCTGGGCACACAAAGCAAGATGGGACAAACAGAAGCTGTGGCAGGGAGCCTGCATCTCACTGACCTCTCTTACTGGCTTCCCAGGGGCATTTCTTCCTTTAGGAACAGAGAGAGGAAGTGGTAAAAATATCAGCAAATAAACAAAAACACCACAGACGAATATATATTTTACACTGTAAGAGACACTCAAATTTCCATGCTGGAATTTAATATAAAATAAACATATTTCTTCTTTAAACAAAAACTGAAAGTGCACTGAAATCCTCTGATGACTCTACACTGATTTATTGAGAAAGAGTTCTGTAACCTCTTGTTTGATTTTAGTCTAACAAATACATTTCTTAAAACTTACAGCCCTTTCAGTTGAGGACAAGGCGGCAAATAAAAACCCAATTTCATTTTCTAACCATGCAGATTTTGTCCATTTTGAGTACTTCCACGATGTTACGAGTAAAATCTTGTTTCTTTAACTTCAAAATTAATCCAAATGAACCCTTTACAGTTTCTTATGCTGTACATGCATATATAAACATACACACACACACACACACACACACACACACACACACACACACACAAAACCACATTTTACATTAAAGCTATTAAACTGGAACATTAACACAGTGAAATCTTGTTCTCACATTCAAGATAAATAAACCACTGAAGATCTTCCCAGGAAGCTAATCTGCAAGCACTAGAAAGCTTGGGTAGGATGGACAAAGAGGGAAAGAAAAGCAAATAAAGGGGAAAAAAGGGCTAGTTTCTCATCACGTCTAAGATGTACTGAGGAAACCAAGGAATCAGTTAATAGCTTCAAGCTGAAACAATATTCCTTAAAAGCCTTCACAGAAGCTAGACTTTCTGATAGGTTTTTCTCAAATATCGATTGCAGTCTACTTTTTTTTTTTTTTTTAAAAAAAAGCAGTTGTCAATCATTGCTTTCCCATCACAAAAGGAGATGTCTGTTGCCCTCTTCAGAAGCAGCACTTCTCTCTGTCACGGATACATTAGCACGAGCACTACCAAACTCTTAGTCCTAGTCCAGAAAGGCACTCCTGAAAATGCTGTTCGTGAAAGAGGATGATTTTGGCCCCAGAGTTGTTGTAAACACAGTAACTGCAAACAACGTATGAGGAAATGAGAGAGAGCAAAACAGAAATGAAGGGGTAAGTGCAGGTCAGCATAAGATCAACCTGCTGCTGCCAGGAGTTTCGTGGGCATCGCGGCCTGCTGGGGAGGGCAGGGGGGAAAGGCGAGGAGCCGCTTTGCAGATCTTTTACAGGAGCAAAGGGAGGGTGAGCGACGGAGGCAGCCGAGGAGCAGCACTGAGAACAGAGCTGCAAGGGCGGCAGAAGGGAGGCGAGCGCAGAGGGAGCGAGCGGTGCCACTGGCTCTAACCTGGGATCCATTGGGATCACAGGTTGGAGCCGCTGCTCCAGGACAGAACAACCTGTCGGAAAAGACGGGGTAACCTGTGAAGGTCACAATTTATCAAACGCAGAAGGTTTTTCTCCCTTCCCTGTCACATCCCTCTTCCTAACAGCTTATTTTCTACTAGAAGTGACAATAGTAACAGTGGGGCTGTTATTAATCCTAATCCTTTTGGGCTGTGGGTTTTCGTTCCGGTTCTAGGAGGAATTTTGACTGTGGCCATAGTGCCCACAGTGGTGGTGCAGGAGTACAAGCATGAGTACTGCCTTCACTTTCAAGGACTTCACCACAGCCTTACTTGGCCCATTTCCTCACAGGCTACGCTGTCTCCGTGTGGACTTTCAGGCTGCTCCGGCTTCACCGCTTTTATTGACTAAGGGTCTGTTCCTACCCACGCAGGGACTCACTACTTGGGGACCAAGGTTGCTAAAACCTATCAAAGACCTGGAGGTAGCCCACGCTGCCTGCCTGCAGGCCTGCCTCGCTTGGGCTTTATAAAAGAGAACCTGCACAGCCTGCAAGGCCCTTTGGTGCCCATCTCGGGAACTACGCACACTCAAAWGGTGCCTCTCCGGGAAGATGAGAGCTTCTCATTGCTAAAAAGCATCCAAGGGAAAATCCTTGAGGATTAAAATCCATTGCAGTCTTTGGCCTTCTGAGGAAGAGCTCCAGGGCCTCAGTTCATAGGCAGAGACAACCTACGACCTCTGGCAGCTGCAGCACGGTGCACCTGGGGCACRGTGCAGCCGCAGCACGGTGCAGCCGCAGCACGGTGCAGCCACAGCATGGGGCAGCCGCAGCACGGTGCAGCTGCAACACGGTGCAGCTGGCTGCGTGAGTCCTGCAGCATGAAAGAAATCCGGCACAACAGAGTCTAGCTGCAGTCTAGAGGGGAGAAGGAATCACCTACATTCAAAATCCTTCTGCGGGTCTTCAGAGGTGCCTACCTGTCTGCAAGGCATCTGAAGGTTCAGCTAGACAGTGTCCAACATCAATATCTACCTGAGACAGACCGGACTGTACTTCAAGTGACTATATTGGGAGCTGGCTGGGAGGGAAGTCTGTGGTGAGCAGCCAGCCCCAGGCTCTCTCCGTTGAGAGACAGGACAGCAGCAGGGAGACATCAACACACAGAACCGTTCACTTAAACAAAAAATCAGGTGTTTGAAGATTTGTAAAATTCATCAATATGTTCTTGAATTACACCAGGACTGACTGCTATCAGCTGGAAAAGGTCCAGTCCTCCCCACCATTATCCCAGAAGAAGTATGTGCAGTGAAGCTCATCCACTACAGGACTGTTGTGCAGAAGGAGGGTCCTGAGAAACCTCAGTGGGATCCACCACGAGACCCACCTGAAGGGGGTGCAGCTTGACTTGCTGCTAGTGCTCCCGCACAGCTGGATTCAGCTCCAGGAAGGCTGCTCTGCTGCAGCCTCACCAAGGCAATCTCCCTCTCTGTCAACTGGCTCCCTGAAGACACGATAGCTTGGACACAAGCGAAGTGTGAAAATATTTTCCTCTGCTCATTATCTAGCAGGGTTAAATAAACTAAGCGGGGTTAAATAAACTACTGAGGTGGTATTTAATAGCAGATTTCCACTAAATGTCAGACCTCTGACTCTGACATCTGTTTTGAGTTAGTACAGCAGCTGCTTCCAGCAGCTGCAGCAGTTGTGAATTTGCTGGGAGCAGCAAAGTAAAGGCGGGAATGGATGGGAAACCTTGCAGATTTAAATGAAAGAAACAAGTCCTTAAGCACAGCAATCATCAGGTATTCAGCAGAATTTTCCCCTCCTGAAATTAAACAGCTTTTAGCACCAACAGTCAGCTGTGCAAAGAGCACGGAGGACCTGTTGTACTTGTGAGATGCTAAGGACTGCTGGAAGGTTGAGCTGAATTGCAAACAACACTATAAAAGCTGTAACGGAGCACAGGTTACTTCATGGGGATCTGCTCACAGAGGCCTATGACAAGATTAGATTCGTACAAGCTTCTCTCAAATCAATTCAAAATAAATGCTGCCAAGCCCCTCTGCCCTTTTTAATGGGGTATGTAGAAAAAGCTTAGAAAAATCCATAATCAAACTGCATCTATCTGCAGGTGAGTGAAGATTAACTGCTGCTATATTTTAGTTTTTTTATTTTTTTTTTCCYGGAAGACTAAAATAAGAGCTTTTATCTGCTTTAGGAAACTATCTCACAACCTTATAAAATCTTATTCTCCACATGTTTTTGATGATGTCTAAACTAAATATTTCATTTTTCATTTGCAATACTGTKATGCTTAGTTGCACCTTTGCACACTCCGGCACAGAAATTCACTCCTTTTCTCTACTTGTTACTTATTCAGTTCTTTGAACTTTTCTCATAAATTGAAGTCTCCAGAGCCCAGTTTGCTCGTCATATTATTCCGAAATCCTCCAATTTGTTGTTATCTTAATGGTAGGTAGATATCAGAATTATATTTCTGATTCAGAAGGGACGTCACTCCTTACTCTGTGATAAGSTGTGGTTCGACATTTAGCCTAAAATTTAAATTGCTTCTTTTTATAGGCCAAATGGCAAAACTCTGTTTCATGTATGACCTGTAGCTTCCCAGGCCTTTTAATACATTCCCAGATTCCTTCCATTGATGCTACACATACATTTCAGATTATCTGTATGGATGTTTTCCGGTACTTGGATCTCATTTTGTTTTTCTCTTCTGATTTTCCATCAAGGTTGGTTTCCATGAACCCTACATCCTTTGCAGCTTCTCCCAAACTGCACGGTCCACAATGTCAAAGCAGACTTCTTCTATGACATTAGTATAGAAGTAAACAGAGCTATTTCTAATACTGATCAATTCTCAATTTAATCTATCTTTCTTTTAGTTTCACTTCTCACAGATAGTATGCGCTGCATGTGGCAGCTGGCACAAGCTGTTTGAATTCATCCTCCAAATARCATTTCATAATTTCCTGTATGGAGATGTGCTTCTGAATGGCAAACCGGGATAACTGAGTTTCTTGCCTCTGGCACTCTTGTAAGTCAACTTACTAAGAATTAATACAGAAAAATCTATTCTTTGCAGATCTGTGCTCACTGCTTTTGTGGGCTCATTGTTCTTTTTCCTCCATCTGCACTAATAGCTTGCAATTTGATGCAACCTGTAGTGGAAAGAAAGAAAACACTGCAGCGCTCCTCCGTGTGCCGGCAGCAGCTCCCTTTTCAGGCTGCTTTGCCAGACTGCTTCAGCTCTTCTGCAGTTACACTTTGACCATTTAATACACATTGGAAATCTGAGATATAGATTTCCATGTCTTAAAAGCAAACCAGCTCCTGATTCAGCGTTTTCTTGCAACTAGTCAGCCTCGCTTCCTCTTCCCCTTTCTGCATGTTCATGAACCATGAGCAGAAACTGTGATACTATGCAATCTGACTGAAGGGAGCAATGACAGGCAAATCATCTGTGGATATAAGCTCTGTTTATGCAATGTCCGTTGAATATTGGTTATTCATTAAAATGGGAATAGAACGAAATTTCTGTAATTGAAATTTGCATAAAACCTCAGCAAAATCGACAGTGTCAGGAGCCTTCTGATTCATGTGATAGATGGAAGGCCATGTGAATTGCCCCTATGACAAATTAGTTTTCTTCAAGAGAAGGTCTGACCCTTCCTATTCTTCAGTTAAAAGCAATTAGACAAACCCTGCTGGGTTTTGCAAATGCCCACGACTGTGTCACAAAGAACAGGGAAACCTAATGAAATGAGGTGCAACCTCCTCGAGTGAAAACACCAGATAAACTTTACAAAAGAGTGAACGACTTTTTCTCTGAGATGGACTGATCTTATGCTGTGTAGCTAAAGAGAATGGAAAGAATAGATTTTGTAGATTTAATCAGGCCAAAAAGAAAAGTTCTGTATGAAGCCTGACCTATCTGACAGACGATACCTCCTACCTACCTGCATGAGAAGCCCTTCTCCCCCTGAGCACACCCACTTTGCTGGAGAGGACAGAGGATGACGACTGCCCAGTGAGACGGTCCCCGCTCTTTGCTTGCAGCACCACGTGCAGCTAAAGCAGATTTTGCCCTGTTACTCAGGGAGCAACCTGGGAACCAAGAGCGTTTGTGTTGCTGAAAACTTGCCATCAGCAGCGTGCAACTTCCCCGACAGGGAAGGTTACAGAGTCCACGAATGCYAAGAAATGCAGAGAAGTCTCTCTGCTCTACAGACCAGTGATAGAAAAATAAAGGTATTTTACTGTTAAGCAGGGGGAAGCTGGAGTTCTCCGCATCAGTTGATCTGTGGCAATAAATTGTTAGCTGAGCACACTAACTCCCAGTCATTTCTATTTGTCTCAGCAGGAGTTTGTCCCAGCCAGGAAAAGCCACTTTTCCATTTTCGCTTGCATCCTCTCTTCATGCAGAATGTATTTCTTGCAATCTTTTTTAGTAATGTTTGTGATCACATAATACACTTCTAGCATAGGTAGTGAATAGAGGAATGAAATAAAGGAATGCATTCATTCTACTCATGTAGATTATTGTCCGCCACTGGGATGCAGATACAAGAAGTTACAAGTTTTTGAATTAATATATTAACTAAGGCTAAAAAAAATTTTTTTTGCACTGGGCACTGGATAATCTGTCATTCTTATTGACAAAAGATTGTACTTTTCAATAAAAATAAAATTAAAACCTTTTTTATTCTTTGTTGGCAGGGGGTGGTATCTTAGGGACTGATCACTACCTATTTATAGAAGACAAAATATTCACCGTATTTAGATAAATCATTCATTAATTGTTCTTAAAACTGCTCTTACTGTACTTTAAGTCAGGCTTAAAAAAAAGCTTTGCCAATGTTGTTGGCTGTGATTACGAATTAGGTACCACACAGAAGGGTGAGTATTTTAACACATGGGCATCTGTAGCTAGATTCATATGACAATGCAAGATCTCCTAAATATATTTATAAAAATGATGATCACTGGTAAGAAAACACCATATATTTGAACCTTGTGTATACAGCAACWTTAAAACGTAAGTCCACTTTTATCCATGTATCTGTATTTCAGAAGTATTTTCTCAGTTGTCTCAGTTGACTAATTTCTAGTTAAAATGAAGCCTGAACACATTTTCTCATGTAATGCTGAGATTATACTAGATTTCTTTTGTGAATAATATTTTTCTCTACCGTTTTCTCTTTTGATTTATAGTAGTTATGCAGCTTTCCTATCATTTCTCCACTGTTCACATACGCCACTGAGAGGTGAACCTGCCTTTAAGTCAAAGGATGGAAAACGCTGTCCTGTCACTGAAAGTCTAGCGTGATGGTTAAGACACTTCTCTGCTAAGGAAGATCCTTTGGGTGACACGTGCCACCTGAAGGCGGCCTGCAGGAGTCTGGGTGCCCATCTCACCCCCTCAGTAGGGTGCAAACAGACACCAGGACTTTCTTTTGCAAAGAGTTTTATGTCTGAGCCTTCTTCCACCTACAGGGAGCATCCTAAACATCTCCTGTTAAGAATCTGAGCAAGTTTTTTCTTGGTAGCAGGGCTCAAAAGATACCTATTGCAGATGGAAAGAAAACAAAAAAGGGCTGAAAAACGCCAATTCCAGTAGTACTAATGCTTATCCTTAGGAAACAACAACAAGAGTGCACATTAACAAAACCAAACCACAAGGAAATGCTGTGCCTGTACATCCAAGCAACCAAGCAACTCTTTTTCTTTTTCTTTTTTTTTTCCTCGATCACTCTGGAACTAAATGCTCAAAGTTTGAGAGTTTTCACTCCAAGCTTCAGTGTTATTCCAAATGGTATTTCTTTGGAGAAAGGGGAGAGAATAAGGAAAATGTACTGGGACATGTATTATAACCAAATCAGGAAGCAGACAGATTGAAARGGAATAAGCAAAGGAAATGTCCCAGAAAGGAGATTGTTTCATTCACACATCTAGCAGCCTCCACCTGTGGAGGGAGCCTAAGATACAAGAGGTGGAGTTTATTTCTCCACTCTAAACGAGTCAGACTTTTCTACGTATACGACTTACATGAAAACAAAGAGCAACAGTAAAACAGAACCGAAAACCAACTCCAATGGAGGAGCAGGAAAAAACAGACAGTTTTTCTTCTGCTCTCCCCCAAACATCCATGACCTACGTCTGTATTCAAAAAGGTGCCCCCTCACGCACGGGCAGGTGCCCTGGGCACCAGTGCTTACCTCTGGTGCTYGGGAAGGAGTTATTAAGCTGCTCCATCACCTCCTCCAAGCCTGTGCTTGTGTCCTGGGGAGGGCTGAGCAGCTCATCCTCACCTGCAAAGCAAAGCCCCAGCGCTGCGTCATTTAGCCAGCAGTTAACAGCTCAGTCCTGCACACGTGCTGCACGAGGCTAAGGCTGTTCCCTTAAAACATACTTTCTCATTAATATACAACCGAATCTGTGAAGGTGAGTTTTGGTGCCTATAATGTTTCTCTCTCTTTTTTCTTTTTCTTTAAGAAGCTGAGTAAAATTAAGTAATTATTTTAATCATAAAACTGATTTAAATATATCAAGAATTTAAGAAATAACCTATTCCAGTAAAAAAAGTGGGGTAAGATGTCTGCTTAGGAGCACTTAGTTCACATAAATGACAGTTTTGCTTCAGCTTCTCTTACTTTAGTAATGGCATGAGAAATTGCTGTTTTGAGTTCTGCTATTGAGSAGCTTTTTATTAGTGCTGGATTCGTGTTAGCAGTGCTTGGCCTAGCCGGGTACATCAGTCGAAACCAGGATTCTCATCTGCATCAGTATTAATATTTCTGACAGTTTAACTGCATCAGATTGGTGCTCCAAGAACATTCAATTGTACTGTAAAAAGGGTTTAGCCGCAGTTTAATAAAGCAGAATACATTTCTCCCACTGAATAATTTCTATGACCTGATTATAGGGCAGTTGCTTAATGGGAAATTCAATATATTTTATTTTTACTTCTTTTTGGGCATGATTTCAGATAACCAAAATCCATCTGCTGGTTTTAATGCAGACCCTAGCCTCCCATAGTAATGAAGCATCTGAAAAGGGAGCATATCTAAGGAATATATTGTTGTTTACGAAATTTCTTTTATCCCTACTCAAACACTACAGTGGTTTTGCCTGCTCTAATGGCCACAGAGAAACACATCCTTATTCTGAGAATGACTAATGCCCCTATAGTTCAGCTGAGTCATAAATTACCTAATTTTCGGTTCGCATTAACATTCTTCAAACATTTCTGGTGTTCCACGCCAGGGGAATCTCTACYCAGAGAGATGCGAAGGGGCGCCACGGGGCTGTGTTTACTCCCTGTTATTATCGGGCTCAGCATCTCCCTCGCCTTCGGGGCAGCAGTATCACAAGAATCACCGGCCARGAGTTCATTGACCTACTACCTTTGGCAGCAGTAAAAGAAGGGGGATTAAATGTCTGCGAGGAGCACTTAGTTCATAGAAGTGATGGTTCTTGTATCAGCTGTCTTTATTTTATTAACTGTACAAGAAAGAGCTGTTGTGAGTGCTACTGCTCAGCTTTCTAATCGTGCTGGCTTCACAAACCACAACAGACCGGGTCACTCCATCAACTATATTTGTATCCAGAGTGCCACCAACCTCTGTTGCGTGAGTTAACAAAACAAATGTCACAGTCAAAATTCAGAACGGGACCTCACCGTTTCTAGCCAGGCTGTGCATCAAATCAGCACACCTGCACAACACAGGGTATGTCCCTGCAGMTCAAGGACAAGTCGGTGGTTCCCTGGCCTGGCCAGCAAGAACTSCCCTGGGCAAGCGGGATCGCTACAAACCGAGCTGCACGGACCCCAGGGATTGCCTCTACCTTTATGCTGTTTTTATTTTTTCTCCTTCGAGGATTTTTCTGAGCACTTCCTTATAAATAACATAAGGAAAGATGTTAGACAAGCAGCCCAACAAAATAAAAGATTGCTCTAGACCTCAATTACTGGTCCTAACCCAAGCCAGGCCTCCCTATCCATGTTTCTAAAAATGGCTTGAAGCACCAGGAGGAGCTCCAATGTTTTGGAGGGTATCTGAATGAAGAGAAGCAAGAAGCTCTTGGCTCGCCAAGAGCCATCTCCTTAGCCCCTACTCGACTGAAGGAGGAATGTCAAAGTTGCACTGAAACCCTGTCAATAGCACAGGGACAGGGAAACACTTCACCATCCTTCCAAACACTGTCTCTGAGAATCAAACAGAAAAAAAATCATTCTTTAGCTATATTTTAAATATAAAAGTTTGAGCAGGCTACATGATTTTATGTGTGTTAATTAGTTGATTCCGGTTAATTCTAGTCTCATAAATTAAATRGGAGTATTTGTTTATCAGAAGAAATGAAACGAGGAGTGTGATTGTATTTCTGGCCTCCCAAAGGACAAAGCACGAAACCACACAACTTTTAATGAGATGGCTGGAAATTACTAACGTCCTATCTTTCTTGCATATTTTTAAGAAGTATATGAATATTTATGAAGAAATTCATGACATTTCTTCAGAGAGATGATGCAAATTATTCCACTCATGCCTAGTTTGGATATGCTACACATAACAATGCATTTACTTACTAGTAATATGAGTACAGAAAGATCCAAATGAAACTGCTGTTGACTAAACCTTATTGTGTGTTGTGTGCTCCCTTCTCATTGCAAATATTTAACTTCAGCACTTATATCACCCCCTTTTCTTTTTTTTTTTTTGTAGTAGGGCCTACAGAACCATCTTGCTCTACCAGCACAGAATGACATGACTCTCTGCACACCCACCATGGGCAAAAAGTGGCCTTGAATAAGTTGCTTCTCCCACAACCATGGCACTTCTGACTGACAAGACTACTCTCCCTATTCCCCTTCTTGCTGAGCTAGACTATTTCACTAAACATAATGGAAAGATCCCAWTTAAGCCTCCTTCGTTCTCAAAAATACGTAGTAGAGACTAAACAAAATTTTGTGAAAAGCTGATATCGTGATACCAGTTTGATATCATCAGCTATCAAGCATTATCTTACTGAAGTAATTTAATCACATCATTAGCTTAAAGATGYGCAATGGATGATTGCCTTTTGTTAATAGCAAGTCTTTACTACTTAGTACTAAATACTTAATAATTTCATGATAGACAGGAAATAAGGAAACTGCTACGAACAGTCACTAAAAACACCAAAATCACAATTCCAATCTCTGTCTGCAGAATGTTAATACTTAACCCTACTCCACAACTCACATGACATTTATTATCACATCTGATGTGATATTTAGAAAAGCAACCAGACGAGCATTGCTGGTGTGTGACAGCTCAATCCCACYGTCTTGAACAATGACAGATTTAAAATAAGATCATACCAGTTAACGGGGGAATGATTAATCACACATTGARTCCCTTAGCCATAATTAATACTCTGCACATTTACATCAGTCATGTCATATTTATTAGCTGTAATTCATTCTGAATGAAATAGTTGGCTTTTTTTGTGTTATCTGTTTTCAGAATTCAAGCCTTGGCTCAGCTTTGCCTTTAATGTCAAAATATCCAGGCTACTGCATGCATCATGATCAAACACAAAAGCCTGCACTACATAATGAATATGCAAAATGTAAATAGCCAGCCAGTATCAAAGACCATCACAAATGCCTACTTCACTCTCGTCTGAATGAAAGAAGAGAACGGGGTATTTTCTCCCTTAAGGAATTTTTGCAGAGAAATGGGAGAGAAACTATTTCTGGTGAAAGTCTGAACTGTGTTGCCTTACCCATGGTTTCTGAAGTCTGGCTGCCAACGACACGAAGAAGCATTGGCTGACTGCTATCTGACCTCTGCAAGGAGGTAGAAGGAGAGGACAGTGTGGTTCCATTCACCTTGGCATCTGCCTGTGGCTAAAAAATTGCAGAGAAAGAGAGTTGATTATTAAAAATAACTCCGTACAGTTCCACAAATCTAGCATCTCTCTCTGACCAGCCTTTATAGATGACAGATTTCCTGGTATGTTATAGTTGTTGGTAACACCTCATCCCCTGTTTGGAAGAAAAGCTCCATAAGAGATCCAAAGGAAAGGCCTGAGGACTGACCTGTTCCAGCAGCTGCCTCAGCCTGTGCAGCTGGGACTCCAGCTGTTTGTTGTGATCCTCCAGAATCTGCATCCTGGCCTCCAGGCGGCCCTTGTGCTGCCGCAGCAGTTTGGCTTCTGCAATGAGCTCGGCGTCCCGAGGACTTTGCGGCGAGACCGGCATCATCTCGGGCGGGGACGGCAGTGGGGACAGGCCTTTGTGATCGTGCTGTTGCTTCAGCCGGTCGTATTCTGCTTGCAAGTTTCTGTTGAACAGCAGCATGAAGGGAAAAGCTTTATAAAGCTGAACAACATCACATAAGGTATCAGCTGCCAAGGACACTCAGAATGTCCTTTCTGGCACGTGACATAACACACACAACCATCTATCAGAGGCTTATCTTTATCAGCTGTCTGATTCTGTCCAGGCTAAACCCATGTGGGATTACACCTCACAGACTTGCACGCGGCTGATATTATGTGCATCCGTGACACAAGTTTTATGGGAAAGCTCTTGGATTCACATGAGTTCACAGTTCCCTTTCCAGAGGGCACTAAGCAGAAGAGAGGCAATGCCTCAGACCTCATCCCAAATGGGAGTCCTGGGTTCAAGTCAGACTGCCTGGCATGAATCCCCCTCAGTAATAAATTAGTGCTAACAGAGTTCTTTCCTGCTCAGCTTTAAAATTATTACTATTTGAAATTATTAGCCTAAAATGAAGAAAAGACAATCAACGAGCTAATAGGTTAAACTACACTTGTGAATTCTCAGCTGTAGCTTCCACCTTCATTTGGTCAGCACTACTTAGTGTGCTCGTCTACTGTGACTTTATGACATTTAAAACTTGCTTTTTTAAATACTCRCTCTCCGGTAAAACACTCTATATGATTAATATGACCTACAAGGATCATATTAAAAAAAAAMCCCAACTACCAAGCAATAAGAATACAGAAAGCAAGAAACTGTAACCCTGGTAGGGCCAGCAGCCTGCCAATGCAAAAATAGAACCTTGCAGCAGAAAACACTGTCCACGAGGGAGGCATAATGAACRGCACTGGGAGTTTGTTACTGCTTTCCAGAGGGCAAAGCTGGTTCCACGGGCTCCAGCCTCAAACTGCTTATTCAAGTAGTGACCTAGATTTTTTTTTCAACTTTTTCTTATTAGAGGTTGTGAGAAGAGGCCTTTTTTTGCTAGTTTTGCCTGAAAACCAAAATTCACACGGATCTTTTGGTCTGGAGACTCACAGCACTCACTCAAACCTTCCAATTAAAGTGTGAAACACTTTTAAAGATCCATAATTGTCACCAAAAGTAGAATGAAAACAGTAGGTGTCATTTCACATGGATAAGGAAGCAATATCCACGACAAAGACAGACTATTATCCCTAAGGGGTACCTGTCATATACGACTCTTTCCTCTTCAGACAATTTAAAATGTAAAAGAAAAAAATAAAAAAGGCTAATCCCTTGTAGCTTCAGGTCATTCCATATTTCTGAACTTCCTTCTCTAAAACCCATACAGAGAGGAGACAAGAGAGAACAAATCTGGAGACTGCTTGAGAGCAACTGTTATACATAATTTGTATTCTTTCATTTTTTGACACTCTATGGGAGTGATAAGGATACGAAAAAGTACAGGTCTAGGAATGGGACTGACAAGTTTTTGAAGAATAGAAGCTCCAGAGTTACCAAATGAGAAAAACCTTTGGATGACAAATCAAGAAAGTGCTACAAATATCATGGTTATTGTCTTCCAACTCATTTTTTTTAAATGATGATTTTACATTAAGTAAAGAATTTCTAATCTATGAAAATTATCTGAAAGTAAAAAGGGCCGTACTGGATACTGCCTTCCAAGTGACTTAATGTCTTCTGAAACTTCTAGGTGAATGAACAGGTGAATAAAAGAAACAAGAAAATAGAAATGAGAGTGACAATCATAGAATCATAGAATCCTTAAGGTTGGAAGGGACCTCTAGAGATCACCCAGTCCAACCCCCCTGCACACGCAGGGTCACTCAGAGCACGGGGCACAGGGCKGCRTCCAGGYAGGTTTGGAAGATCTCCAGAGAAGGAGACTCCACAGCCTCCCTGGGCAGCCTGTGCCAGGGCTCTGGCACCCTCACCGTCAAGAAATAYTTTCTYAAGTTCCTGTGGAACTTTTGGTGCCTCAGTTTGTGGCTGTTTCCTCTAGTCCTATCGCTGGCCACCACTGAAAAGAGGCCGCGCCCTGCTCCTCACTGCCTCCCCTGAGGTATTTATAGACACTGATCAGGTCCCCCCTCAGCCTTAAATCACCTTAAGGTGATTTTTATACTGTTATACTGATATACTGTTTATACAGGCTGGATTAAGCTCAGTTTTCCGGTCCCACTTAAACAGCTCAAGCACCCACCAGGACTCACAGACAGGAGCTCTTGGATGGCCAATCTGCCTCTGCATTCCTAGTGCAGCCCAGAACATGTGTCCCTCTCTGCTTTCTCCCCTTGCAAAACKTAGACCAGACCAGACCAGCTCCAGGTCTGCAGGCTGGGACTACTGCTACGCTGTGAGGAACTGCCTAGGTGTATGATAGAGGCAATACTTTACAAACAGCAGATTCAAAGTTTGAAGGGCTCCAAGTGTCATCAAGCAGAATTCCACTTTCAAGAYATGGGAAATTAAATGCATCTTATCATACTTACAATCAGTTACCATGCTTTAAAAAAAAATATACCATTATTGCTCCAACTATCAAGATACATAGAGAAGTCCTTCCATGAAATAAAGAACTAAAAAAAACAACCAAACAAAATCGAGGATCGGAGAGTAATTCATATACAAATGCCTTCATGTCTGATTCAAAATAGTTTAGTAGAAGGGAGTGTTCTTGCTTTATAATTAGAAATAAAATATCTGTGACTAACTTGATTCATTTCACTGGCCAAATCCCACCTGTATTTGAAAAGTGTTAATCTGTGTTAATTTAGYCCCATCTTTTAAGTAGTAGTTTCCAAGTAATACTTCTGATCTCAGCTGAGAACCCCATCCTCACCCTCTCAACGCTTTCTCTTCTATTCTGCTGTTGTATCTGCCATCTGCCTAGCACCGCAGAAGAACAGGCTTATGGATTAAACCAAAGAAGATGTAGCTCCAGTGGACACAGAGAGATCCCTAATGAAGAAAAGGCAACAAAGTGGGAAGAGTGGCTACTAGATTTTATTGCTTGTGTTTTATTCTAGTTTAACATTAATTGTCATTGTCTGGAAATTGAGAGGACTTCAAACTGCAGGGGATTACATAAAACAGGGCAAATCTATCGATTCATTGATTGACCAACCGCAGATGATGACAGAATCAGAATCACCTGACACTTTCTGATCCATCTCCATTAATACAGTGTTGCTCAGTGTASCTTGGCTAGGAGCTGTCTTGTAAGATTCTGAAGACAGGGCATCATCTTTGGATCACAAGTCTTAAATCATTTCTGAGCTAGCAAACGTTCTKATAAGCACTGAAGTTGTTTTAATCTGGACTCAGAGGTATTTTCCCAGGTTTCAATGCTAGAGATGCATCACAGGACACTGTACTCGTGACGGTAGCTCAAGGGTGCCTGAACCATCCAGGGCCACTCAAGTAAAACTTTGAACCTTGGTCTGGAAATGTTGACTTTACTGGGGGACCCATAAATGACTGTCTAAGGTGGTGCTCCTTGGGAATAGGCGAATGACACACACCACCACTGAGTAGTGTTCAAGTGAGAATAAAACCTGTGTTCAGATAGCCTAAATTCCACCTAAGTTCATCAGACCTGTATTTCCCATTGACTGAGGGCTTTCAAGGGCTTAGTATCTGTAAAAACAACTTAAAGCCACACCAAGTCTATGACCTCTGAGCACAAGTCTACCTGTTAACTCTCCCTGTTTACCTGTTTACTTTCTCCTGTTACTGATGCTTTCAGTATCAGTATAAGAGACAAAGATTTCAGGATAATAAGTACAGCCGCCAAAAATCAGAAGTCTCCATATGCTGCTTATACAATCAGGCAGCGATGTCATTTTTGCCTCACCAGACTTCTAGGAACTTGGGTCATGTAACCTGGGGGAGCCGTTCTCCTGGAGACACAGAACACTGTATGGACCTATAGGTGCTTCACTTGAGGTCAAGAATACTGCATTTTCAGCAAGGAGGAACTACCTGTCCCCCCTTTTCCCTGCTGGATAACCATCCTATCACTTCTACCCACCATTAATATGTCCTTTACTCCACAGATAGCAACTACCTATTTCTCTTCAATGGTGTAATTGATGTATATTTAGTCAAAGTCTAAAAACTGCTCTCAATTGGTACTTAGTATAAAAATTTTCCATTTTGATTTTGGATTTGCAGAAAGACTTGCATAGGCAAAAGTGTCTGAGCTTTCCAGTTACAAAGGCAATGTGACTTGGAACGTTGCCTGTGCCTACCAACTATGACAAATCAAAGCATCTTTTGATGGGACACTGCTCAGAATATTTTTCTTTTAAACAGCTCTTCAGAAAATCAACACTGAACTTACTCAGACAAATCAGATATTTTGTGCTGTATGTAATATTTGATACTAAACAACTAAGCTTTAACGGCTTATTCATCTGTGTTAACAACAATGGATCTTGGGCACTGAACTATGATGAGTTATGATGAAATAACATGAATCTTGCGGTTCTTGACTGAGTTATAAGACATCTTCAGCCCTGGATGACCTTAGTACACTGTGCATTGCACATCAGTACAGCTAGGGAAATCTTTACGCAGCCAAGAGCATCCAGTCCTTAACATGAAATCTGCCAACCTGTATGCTTTTTAACTACTTACACCAGCATGGTACAGGTAAGTGGCATATCAAGCATGGTGCCAAAATGCCAGCATCAGGCACTTTAAATGTAGAGGTCTACACTTCAGGTGCCTGTATCTCAGCTGTTTAAGGTCCTTCTATACTTGACAGAGACCTAGATAATGAGGTCTAGAGAATGAGCTACTGCACTTTTATTCTACAGAAGAGATCTAAAAACACATGGTTTATAAGAACCTTTAAAAATTTCTTAGTTGACTGCATTAACCATAAAAGGAGGTGGAGATGGGGGCTGTCTAGCTCACATGTGGACCCTAACACTGTACAGTGCTGTAGGTGGCAGTGGCTTTGTAAGATGGGCAATATGAAACGGGGGTTTGCTGGTCACAAAGTAACTAGCATTGTAGGCAGCCAGACTCAACGTGGTATCTACACATTTATGGCCTCAGTCAACTAAACCCAACCAACTCTCCCATCAGTCAGGGTTTGTAAGCCACCCTCCTGCTGCTTCTGGTTATATTAAAATGCCTTTAATGATAAATGTTAAAAAAATCTCTCTTAATGCTTAAAGAAAAATATATTGTCAAGGGTATGGGGYATTATCCAAGCAAAGATATTGCTGAATTTGAGAGTTTTATAGCCACGTATAGTAATATTGTTAGAAGAAAGAAATATTTACATGTCACTGTAAAAAAACCACACAGGTTATTCCTGAGCATCAACATTGGTTATTTTTGTAGCTGCACCTTCTCACTACTCTTACATAGTCCTTACTTCAGACAATTAAAAGACTAACCAGATAACTGACTTCAGAACTGTAAAAGAGTGGTGCAGTGATCAATAATATTTGGAACCTAATATATAGGAATAAAGATTTGTATTTACATATGAGAAAAAAAAAAGTTGAAACGAAGAAAGAAATCATTTCAAACTGCTGTAAGAATCTCCAAGAGGAGAAAACAGTCTGCTCTTTTTCCTAGCTCTTGTTTTGGAATAGTTTTAAGCTTTGTGGTGAAAAAGGAATGTTGCTGCAAGCCAGACATCCAAGCAAGTGTCCACAGCCCTCAGAATGGAGCATTCACATGCTGAAGAAAGAGTATTTCTTATGTTTTCAGCATAAAAAGTAAGAGAAAGGGGAGATAAAAGCATAATCTTCTCAAAATGAATGTGACTGAGCAAGTACGGGCAATGCTCAGAAATCCAGCCTCACTGCACCACAGTTCAGGTTGGGTGACTTTTCAAGGGATGTCACAGACAAATAAAACTGATGCATCTCCTCACCGCTGGGAACAATTTCCATAAGAGAAATATTCAAAGAAAAAYTAACTGTGCTTGCACCTCTTTTAAACATTCATGAAGAAAAATAACATAGGAAGCTTGCAATGTAATCTTGATTTACACTACCATAAAGAGCCGGGTAGTAAAGAGCTCGTGAGTTATTAAYAACATCCATCATTTGCAGGATTAATTGCTTGGTGAGGAAAACCCTAGTGGACCCCATTTGCTGAGAATTCTGCTTAGAGGCAGTTGAGAATTTGTGAATTTGTGTTTCCTTTCATCTCCCKACAAAATAACAGTGGTTTGAAGAAATGGACAAAGTTGTTAACTGAAACACCTACTCCCATCCTTTATTAGAGTGCCACTGTTTACATATGATGCTTCATACTCAGAAGACTGAGTTCCACTTCTTTAATTCCAAAATAAATATCAAAAGGAGGCACAGTACATTTAGCAATGCATCTCTTGCCAGCTTTTGGCAACTAAGGAACTTATTTGTGGAGGCTTTTCACCAGTCCACGCATTTGAAGGAATGCTGCAACCAGAGGAAACTGGGGCAGCTTTGGGATTCGGGGTGTTAGTGCTTCTCCGGTAGCACACAGGCCCTTGTGCTCCAGTGCAATTCAGTAAAGCCAAAGAAAGCCAAAAAGCTCAGATTAGGGAAGTCATTTTATCCAGTCCCTGTTATAATACAGCTGGAAGCTGGAAAAAAAAAGTGAGAGAGAAGTCTCTTTTTATAAAGTATGTCAATAAAATTGAGTCAATTATAATTCTGAGAAATGTTCAAGTTTTCTTTCATGAAAATAAAGGAAACATTTTTAAAAGTTCTTTGCAAAAAGTTCTGAAACTGGTTTACCACAAAACCAATGTTTGCTTTTTTAATGTGAGTATGATACACTAAATTATGACCAAAGTAATATGCTGTTTTAGATGGACCTAACAGGACCTCAGTTGCTTCTGAAATATATTCAACTTTCAAGAAAATTTCAAAACAGTTTGAAACATACAGAACTGTTGGGATAGTTCTATAATTGTTTGGATTTTTTTCTTTTATATTGCAAGAAAATGATAGAAGTATTCTAATGCCTACTTAGTATACCAAGAAATGGTCTTATCACAAGATTTTAAAATTGAGCATGAATCTGAAGGCCTAATATTCAAATGAAACAGTTTTACCATTTGAAAATATTCTCTAAAATGTTAGATTTTAGCAAATATAAATTATTTAAGAGTCAAATTTTAGGAATAAATAATTTAAGGAAGTCYTGTTTACTAGCTACAAAAGCACCAAGGTCTGAAAATTCTAGCAGATAAATAATTAATATCTCACAAGAGGTCTTTGCAGTCGAAAAGAAACAGCCAGAACTGTGTCACAGCTAGGTTAGTTTATAATTTGGATTATACATTCCAGAAGAATTCTAAATAGGCAACAGATCTTGTTAAACTGTCTAAAAGCAAAAAACTCAACATTTCAATTTCAAAGAGTCTCTTTCATCTCAACAAGTCAAGACTGAGATATTTGGAGACCAAAAATGGCAGTTGAAAACCCARTGGAGGTCAGCTAAAAAGAGATGAGGAAAAGTAAAACTAAGAAGTAAAAAAGTAAAAAAGAGAAAGGCTATTTTAAAAGTAAGAGAGTAGGGAGAGCAGGAGAAGAAGAGAGGGAAATGACCAGAGTGCTTTGAATATCCCACTATTACTGTCTGCTGGTACTTAATGCCCCTTTTCCAGTTACTGTGAGAAGGGAGATGTGCTGAATGAAACTGCGAAGTTACAAAAGATGGGCAGAGAACACTCAGTCCTCCCTGTCCAGCCAGCAAAGTGCACATGGGCCAAGTTTTGGCTGTGACAGGACGACGGTGCCTATCTCGCAAGCTGGTCTCCTGGCYACTCGCCTTGCTGGGAATGGACACTGCTCCCAGGCGGCTCCAGCAACGCGTGCCCAGGCCTCTCGGCACTGGAGCTGCTGGTGGTGGAGTGAAACAATCCAGGTGCTTCAAGCCTGCGCYGAGGAGGAGACCACAATGGGATTTACATCGTATTTATCCTGTTTCCAGACTAGAGATTCACTACATTYGAGGGCTGCAACAAGAAGCAGTGTTGACTTACGGAGTGCTTTTGCAATAAGATAAGAAGGAATCTACATCTACCTCCTGGAATAAGGATCACACGAGTTGTTAGAGCACAGTTACCATTGCTATCAGTCAAACTCAGCCTTGAACTACTCAAGGCAAGATTTGTTCACAAGAAATATATAGAGACCTAAAAGGGCAATACCGTTCTTTGTCTGAATGGTTTGGTTTTGTGACAAGAATCAGTGATTCCTCCTTAAAAGCACAGTTATCTGGTTCTGACAATATCAGGACAAGAAGCAAGAACTTTGTTCTCTTCAGAGCTTCTGCCTTACATCTTAAGTACAAGTTATTTATAGAAGCTTGCAGAGACAAATGTAGAGAGACAAAAGTCATGATTTTGTCATAATCAATGAAAATCACAGCAGGGTGACCTCCACACTGTCGCATCGAAATAGACCTATTGGTCCCTGCTGCATGAAGACCTTTTTCTGCCACAAAAAGACAGGTTGCTTGTTGGTGGCATCTAGTGACTAAGGCTCCTTTCAGATGATCCATTTCTTAAGCTAACAGAATTTCGTTAAAAACACACCAAATCAACCCCCTCTTGCTGTGGTAGCCCTAGTTGCATCTCTAATATCAAAAAAATAAACAATATATGCTATAACCAAGCCTACAGTCATTTAATCTAGGACTGGCAAACTTTTAAGAAGGTATTCTTATGGTATAGGTCTTGTTAGAGATTCAACCTGTTACTCCTGATTTTAAGGCATAAATCCCAAAAAGGAAATTTTCTGCATATTTAGCTATCTACACTCAAGGTTATGCGGTTGCTCAATTACTGTTTTTTCTAATAGGCTGCTTTAAAGGGTGGGTTCCTTTTTGGTGGGCTATTTATTTTGTGTACAGACAGAAAACATCCCAAATTTTCTTCCTTCTTCTATAAGTCAATACCTAGTGCTGTTTAAAAAATAACCTCCTCCAACCCTGTAGTTATTAGTAYGAATAACTAGTACCAGTTACACAATACCTCTTAACCACATAAATCCTAAAAATGCAAAGTATGACAGTTTATTTTAAAATACTGATTTTTTTTTTCCACATTGGAAAGTATTTTGGCTTTACGTATTACATACTAAAAGTTCGGGACTTTTTTCAAGTGCGATCTCTCCGCCGTTGGCTGAGCAAGAGCCCTGTTTCCCACAGTTTTCTGTCTGGAACACATTCCTCGTCCTTCATGCCTCATTAACACTCCATATTATCTGAAGCAGCACTGAAGAAAACAGCAAARTAGCCGATTTCTCTTTATTTCTCACTCTCCTGTTCATTATTTAACTCTCAGGAGCATTTAAATGACATGTGGAAGGGCTGAGAAATAATGTTGTCCTTGATTATAATTACATGTGAACAGAGAGAGTTCTGTTACTTTGCAGATCTTAGTTTACTGTTCTTGGAGTAAGGAAAGGGTCAGTCAGTATTTGCATGAAGAGATAGGAGGGAGGATACTTAGGGATTTTACAAATTATACCTATGTTGCTCAGGTGGGTTTGCCTCCATGTACTCTACCTGCAACTAATTCCCCATACAAAATGGTTAGATTTTAAGAGTCAGATCTAACCATCTTCAATGGTTAGATTTTAGGCTTTCAGCAAGGCTGCAATGAAACTGTAAGCATGAGGGCATGAGAAAGAAAAGGCAGTTTTATAAAGTAACTATTATAGCCAATTATATCTTTATTGAAAAATGCATGTATGAAACAAACTACTGTTGATATTAATTACCTCTAGAGAGCTCTAAAGATAGGTCTACTGAAAAGTAAAACTCATCTTTATGGAGAACAGGCTCTTCCCTGAGGCTTGGCTAAAACAGAAAGAGAAGCAGCTGATACAAGTSCAAAGGAGTGACGAGGCAGGTTTACACCTTTCTCCTATTGCAGAATAACTTTTTTTTTTCAGGCTTCCCTGTGCCAAAACCAACTCAGGCTGGTCTGCAGGTTTAGCCATTTGTCAGTCACAGCMTCATGGAGATGACAGGGTGCAGGGGCACTGTGGTTGAACAGCACCAAAAGAGACTCCAGCATAGAGAAAAAGCCTCTGATGCTGCCAACACTGGCAACTATTTCTCTGATGCTCCTAAGGCAAATAATTACTGCACTATACTTTAATTGCACACAAGACAAAGTATTTAGTTCTTACAACAGCACGAAAAAAGAGAAATAAAATGCTAATGGACTGTACTGTAAAGGCTAACGATAACACAAGGCAATTTTTTTTTGAGATATAATGATTTTTAAGTTTATGTTTCTACTCTTTGATAGCTGATATTTGTGCTTGTGAATCTGCCAGCGTTAAGATCTACCAGCTTTTATGCAGATGGCATGAGGGCATGAGTACTGCAGAAACAAGCCTACATGGTGTGATGTTGCAAGAACGCAGTCTCTTTTTCTTCTGGTTAATGAAGATACATATAGCTAAATTCAGAATTAATGCTTAAAAATTTCACATATCCTAGAGACCTACCTTTAGAAAAAAGCATGTCTTCTAATGGTCTTTTCCAAGAAGAAATAGGGTTTCTTGAAAGGGTTTGGGAAAATCTGCACATTTTCCTCAAAAATGGCAAAATAACGTAAAACTGAAGTAATGCTCCTTGAGATTTATCATTTTGAGGGTTCTAAGAAACAAACTAATGGCAACGGTGCTGACTCATCATTGCACTGAAAGTGGGATTGAGTTTATGACTACACAAAATTCAGCCTCATCATCTCTCTCTTATTGAGAAGAAATTGAATGGACTGGGCTGTTTAACAGAACCAGCTTATTTAAAAAGACAGCCCAACTAYAGGGCTTTATTAGTTTCCCTTATTCACTTTTATTTGTACCCTTGGTGCACACCGGATCACTGTTGCTGCTAAGAATCTAACTCACCTGTTTTCCTCCTCCAAATCTGCCAGAATCCTCTCTAGTTCCCCTCTTTCTTCACTCTCCAGAGAAATCAAGATCTGTGCTGGGCTCCGGGGCTGGCTCAAGGGAGATTCCTGGTTCAGACTTTGGCAGTAGTGCTGGATTAGCAAGTGTTCATCATCACTGAAAAACAGASGATAAAGCAGACTGTTACTTTTATCGTTTTTAACTTCACAATGAGTATGAGGAAAGGAATTTAAGTCTCTGATTTTTATAAAGCAAAAACACTGAACTCATTTTAATGAACAGCAGAACAGTGTATCTGAAATGAAACCTACTGAATTACTTCACTTAGTCTGTGGTAATTTTCCTCCTCCACAGAGTCCATCTCTCTTCCCCTCTGTTTCTGAGATATTTAAAGATCATTTTTGTCACAGCTGAAATCTGAGTTTTCCTTTTCACCCAACTTATATTAGAAGTTTGCTTGTCAGAAAAAGCCATTTTATGCTACCTGATTTGTGCTGAGCAAGGTTTATTCAAACAAATGTGAAATACACTATAAACTCTCCCTGTTCAGTAAAGGCATTCTCTTTTACTTCTTAAAACTGTAAATTTAGTGAATTATATCTTGAATTAATCATAATTTAGTGAAACCAAGCTATTTTGACTACAGATTTACTTTGAAAGTACACATGACGTGCACTGTCAGAATATAAATACACTCTATTTAATCCATTTATTAATTTTATTGCCCCTAAAACCACATTTGAAACAAAAGCAGCACTGGAAAAAAACTAAGTCCAGTTCTGAAGACTTCAACCACCTCATGGAATGAAATGGAAGTTCTGGATGCTAAGGAAAGGCATTCTGCCCCTAAGCCAGGCAATTAACTCCARCAGCAGTTACGAGAACCTGTGAGAGATGGCATGGGCACAAGTCAATGACAGGAAGGAAGCAACCCTGCTGCGGGGAATCTTCTGGTAACAGTGACTTGTAACACAAAATGGTTTGCTGAGGGTTTTTTTTTTTTCTGCTATTTTTGAATTTCAGAATTTAAATGGCATTTTGAATTGTTGTTGTTATTCAAAAATTAAAATATTCCCCATTTCCATTTTGTTCCTGAAAATGTTAATGATGCTGTTTTATAGACTGCAGGAGGGCTAAAGCAATTTACAGCACATTAATGTTAGTTCATAAAAAAGAACCATTAATTTCTCACACCAGGCATCCTCTACTTTTTCTTAAACCAAATTCTAAAGGTTCAGTAGTTTCTAAATTTATACTCTTCATGAAACACTTCAGCTTTCATTCAGACAACTGGTTTGCATATATACATACCCTTATACATCTGAAGTAAATTAATGGGGGAAAAAATTATTGCAGTGCTAACTAGATTGCTGTTTTCCAAGACATATGGCTCGTGGCCCACACATCCTTCTAGATATAATTACAGATTCCTATGTGTTATGTCTGTGATTCCTACAGATTCCTCCTTCCCTCCCCATATCAACCAATCTATCATTCTAACTGCAATTATATATCAGGTAATCCGAAGCCCATGAGAATGTCAATAAATAACATCTGAAGTACAATTGACATAAAAAACCTCAGAGTTACAGCTCCAAATTCTCTTAAAGCATGAAGAGTATTTGGAGGYTTGATTTTACAGCAATGTATATCTGCATTTCAGTTCTTCCAAAATTCAGAAGATAAAGTTATTTTCTAATTTTAATATTGAAAACTGAATGGCAAACTGGAAAGTCAGTTGTTAGCTTATTAATTTCAGAACATGAATACAATTTTAATTAACCCAAGACTGATTTGAATAGTAAGACCGAAGCATGATATGGAAAATGCAGCTTATGTATGATCTTGTGCATAAGAGTACACAAATGTTTCACCAAAGACAACAGGAACTTTCATATATAATAAAAGTACTACTAACCACAACAATTGAAGTTTAATATTAAATGTGGAAACTGAGGTTCATAAGCTATGTGAGACTCTGCCGACATTATGTATGTATGACTTTTGATATGACATTTTCTCCTTTTTGAACCAGTAAATTAAAACAATGATAAAATATTTGGTTATACACATAACTTTCTTTCCAAATTGGTAGGTAACAATTCTACCAAGTCAAAAGAGAAACTATTTCAAAATAATGAAAGGAACTGTTTTATTGATATCCCAGAATATACCACAGGCTGACAAACATCCTTATAAAATACTGATGCCTTGGGATTTGAACTTAACTGAATCAAGTACTATAACTCTGTGCTCTAAATGTACTCCAAAAATGTAGTAGAAAGAAGATACTGTCTGAATTAAAAAAGAAGTTGCACTGTGATAAGGATCACACTACATGCAATATTAAAAAAACACTTTAGAATATTGCTACTTTTTCATAAAAGATTCATTTGAAACCTATGTTATGGCTCCTTCTACATTAGCTAACTAAGAGCAAATTTTCAAGCACTCTCATGATTTAYGGGCTTATATGCTCTTTTTGAAAGCACTACCCACAGTCAGCTTTCTGATTCTGTGCACTCAAAGCCAAACGTGATAAAGCAAGCTGGGAAAAGGAGAAAGACACGACCACATCAGAAAAATAAAAAAAAAAGTCTCAATGTGATATTAAATTGAATACTTTTTTCAAAATATTTTAAATAGACTTTTATATATGTACAGTGCCTTTTATACATGATTTTAAATATAAATTAGCTAAATGAATACTTGTCAGGGATCTGTCCAGCTTGCAGTTTACTTCTTTTGATATTCCACTGTTAAGGATGAGTCACTCTTACATTTTACTGGCAATGCATTTCAGTTATATTTGTAGATGAAGGATTTCAACATAGTCTCACAAGCCTTTTGAGTGACATCTTCCCCGCGACTATGTTTTCTAGCTTACAGAAATTTAGTCATGTTCAAGCTTGCAGTTCAGATAAAGGGGATGACTATTCCTTGTCCTCAAAACACCAGGTGATGAACATTTTTTCCAGATAATAGGTCAAATATTTACTGAATAACTTAATCATTTTTGTAGAGAAATTAATATTTTTAATTCTGAAAGTGTTAACCATTTGTTGCATAAACTAAGTAAACCATAAATCCAGAAATCACTATATAATCTGAATGAATATGAGAAATTTGTCATGAAATTGAACTAGGTGTGGGATGTGGTCATGTAAATTCTGGTTTTTGGGATTTTATTACAAGTGGTAAACCCACACAAGAAAACATATCAAATATATTATAACAGTCAACTTACATGCTTTCGTTAGGTGAAATACTGTCATTTAGATAAGAGCCATTGCTGTTCTCCATTTCTGCTAGCCTGTGGAAAAATAAAGAAACTCATTAAAATCAACAGTGCTTTTCAGAAATTTTGCTTGCTCTAACATTCCTGAAAAGATTAAAAAATGCCATGTTTTTGATGACTTAAGAGTATCTTAAACACAGACGACTGTTGGTTACCAAAGAATTTTGCAGTAAGCTATCAGGAGTAATTGCTTACACATTAAGATGACCTGTTTAAACTGACTTCTAAGCTTTCACCTCTTCCTCTGAGGTTATGTTCAACTTCCCTTGATTAATTAAGCTCACAATCAAAGACAGGTCTTAAGATGCCAGGAGAATTCACAAATTGTTCTGTACGTGTCAATGCCATCACAGAACCAAAATGATCAGTCAGTTTTCACTGGTTTTCAATATTTAGTTTCTCCTATATGTACTGTATAATTTTAAAAATACCTCAGATGATCATGATTTTTGGGGCGAAGGAATGAGGAAATTGGAATAACTATTTTCCACTGTATCAGGCTTCACAAATTAAGCTGATTGTTAAAAAAAAAAAAAAAAAAAACTTGTTTTTTTTTGGCATTTGTTTAATTAACCCACTTTCCAACTGTTAGGAGCAGTATGGAAGTAGGCACATGAACTACATCAGTGATGTACTATTATCTTTATCCTCCAAAGCAAAGGTCCTGATTGCAGTACTTCTTACAGAGAATTACTTAATACAGTAAATATGAATTAAATATGGCATTTGAGATTCATGTACAGTTTGGAGGATTCAGCTCTTGTGATTTACGTAATTACATCTATATTAAAAATAAAACAGTTTAAACTGAATGCATGCCTGAACAAAGAACCCCATAGAAACTAAAGGCCATTTTTAATCACGTACATGCTCTGGCATGCAAGTTAGTTGATGGAATGATTAGTAGCAGTTAGGGGTTATATCCTGCATCTGAGATCTAGGAAAGCAAAAGCAAAACCCTGTTTTTCTTTAAGAACCATTCACCTAGCRTGTGGGATTGCTTAAAGAAAGATTTGCCTAATGTCCAGCTGGTCTCCTACCTGCTAGCATAATGTTCAATGCGTGAATGAGTATCATCATGTGAAAGCTGAGGGGACGAGGCAGGCCTATAGGGCAGAAAACACTGATTAATCACAAACAATACCCCCTGGAAAAGTCAAAAAAGACACTTAGGTATGTCTGCATCCTAGCAGTTCTAGGCCTTCCGCTAGGGTTATGCTTCATCAACAGCAAGTCACCCTCGTGCTCAGTGCGTGTCCTCCAGTCACCGCTACCGCGATTTGTCGTTCCAGGAGGGACTCGGACAATTTGGAAACTTGTCTGTGGCGGCGGCGGTCTCTCCCTGCACACGTATCTCAAGAACCTTTCCCCGAAGGATTTACAGAGGAGCTTTCTCCCTGGTTTTCCTTCACATCGGCCCGCTTCAGTCTTAATCCTGTTTCACTCACAACTCTCTGGGTGCTTTGAAAGCCTTGCTCTTATGCTCTCAACCTCTTCTGTCTCTTTCCCTGTCCCAATGCCTGTTTCTAGTCTTGCAGAAGCATGTTCCATTTAAACATGCCTTTCAGTACTTACTCCATGGTCAATCAGCRTATATACACGAAACATAAAACGTCTGAAATGAGCCTTTAACAACACACTGCAGAAACTGATGATTTGGCCTGGCTTCTTCCCAATGCTGCAATTTGAACCAATAAATCAGCATGCTGGAGTGCTACCTGCTCTATTTTGGATCTTCTGCCTGACAAATGAGATGGTATAAGATCCTCTTCACTTTTCTCTGTCAATCAAAAAAAAAAGTAATGGGACTTTTCACAAGAACATTGTTCTGGCTTGAATCTTGAACTCTGCACTAATGCAGTTAATAAATATGCAGCCATTCAGAAATGGCTGTACTGGTAAGAAGTGCTTTAATGTGATGTGGAATTTTTCCAGTCTATTAGGGTGTGCTAAAAAAATAAAAAATGGTTCAACTTTCCAGACTGCACAACAACTTCAAATTTCAGTTGGATTTTACCTTCTCTTTCTCTGTTCTATCAGAACTCCTTTTTAAAACTGCTGACGGATTAAGTATTTTTCCCTCACTTACAAATGTCATATCCTGTGCCTCAAACTGGTTCTGTCCAGTGTAGATTTCAYTGCACTTCAAAAGTGCATAAAATAACCTCTGTATTTAGAAGCTATAACTCAAAGGTGTAACCGCCTTGTGTATAATGCTACTGCTAGGAGTTGGTAAGTGCGTAGCAGTCTGCTAGAAGATCATAACACACTACTGGTCACCTTCCAGTTTTCACATCTGCCTGCCAAGTGCTTAGAAAATTAGGATCCTAACAATAAATAGAAAAGCCATTATCATCAATGAGTCTTTCTCAGGGAATAAGAAAGCTTTCCTCTGTGAGACATTACAGGTCAAGTATCACAAATTTCTGATGTCTGAGGTGAGCCTTGGTTTCCACCTCTGAATTTACCCATCATATATTCCAGCAAACCAGTTGATAAACACTCAGCTCCCAGAGCTCCTCACTACAACAGAGATGCCTGAAGATGGGCAACTGATTCTCTCCAACCCAACACCCTATTTTGCATTACAGCATCGACACTGAAGGGAAAGGAGTGGGAAAACTGTTATTTACCCACAGCAGTGGATTATGGAGCAAGATAATAGCACTTTTCTGATTAAAAAAATGTGGTTAGCATTGATTTATTTGCTTGGCATACAGTATGCTTTAATCTTATCTAAACGGCTGACTATCAGTGAAAGAAGAGATCTAATTTTCAATGCACACATTGTGTTTCTGCTCCTACTACTGTCTCCATATAGGAAATACGTGTTAAGAGTGACCTTAGTTTTGAACGGGATCATTCCCCTAATAACATTTCAATGCTAGGACTGCACATGGGTTTGTACCAGGACAAAGAAAAGCATCTGGTTGGAACCAACTGGCCAAAGGAGGAAGACAAGAGACRCTCCCTTTGGCACTAGAGCAAGGTAGAAAATTCAAACTCCAGCCTGCCCTCATGGCTGCTTAGCCCTTGCTTTGAAACTAAGCTCCATCATTAGACACAAACAAGGCATGATTACAGTCCACCAAAGAAGTTAAACATAAATTGAAAAATAGACTTAAAAAGAATGAATATTAATCTAGTACACATATCTGATTATTTAAAAATAAAATATTAAGACAGTTTTGTCTTGCAGTCCATTGTGTAGACACAGTCCTAGATGATGACCCGGAAAGGAGCTCACTCTCCTTACTTTCTGAGGACATATAAATTTGATTATTAGCAAGGAGGTTTAGAAACAGCCATATTTAACTGAGACATAAATTCTTTCTACTAAGACACCAGAGTTGCTTCATTTTTCAAGGTGGTGTCTGTGTAACAGCCTTAAGAATGCCAGTAAAATCAAGAGGTGCTTGAGTGGCAAACACCACACACTGCAAACCTCTAAGCTCCTGGAAACCTGGGTGAAAAGATGAAGACATTTTCCTTGCAGTTCAGTATTTTGGTTGTTGCTTCTTAAAAGTGTGGAATCAGGGAACTCTCTTTGTCCCACTGACAATTCCCAGTCCAAATAAAATGAAATAAATAGTCTTGCAAAATGCCCAAGTTGCCCCTTTAATGCACGGCAATCAGAACATATGTAAAACATCAGCTAAAAAAGTCAGTTGTCACTAACTTCTAACAAAAAGCATATACATATATATTTATATTTATGCTCAGCATTATAACCAACTGCTGATGCCAGGATAGTGCTAGCACCATTGAATGCTGTTGGGTTACGCTCTTCTCAAGGACTTTGGAAATTATCCCCCCMAAAACCCCACAGGAATAAGACAAGAGCTCAGAAGACACAGGAAAGTCTTCTGATAACAGAGTAAGAGGTTTGACTGCCAAGGCTGGAATTAGCCTTTTAAGTGAGAAATAGCCTTAAACCTGGCTTRATCAGTAACTTGCACTGTAAGCCTGGTGAACTAGCACTAAAAGAAGGAACCAAGCTACTAAACCAAAGAAATATTATTTCCACTTTTTAATTTTCCTCTTTCTGGTTGGGAGAGGAGAAAGGAGTGTGTTCGTCAAGATACCCGAGCTGGCTGGCTAAGTGTCATTACCTTTCCCTACATATCCCCCTTCTCAGGATATCAGGATACAAGCACTACATGCAGAGCAAACTCCCTGTAGTCTCTGACCGCTACGCTCTGGTGTGAAGCTGTTATCTTAGGCAGGCCACGAAGCTGCTTCTGTACGTGAGGCAGGGGCCTGCGCCTGGCAGCGAGGTAATGCTGGAGCAGCTTCCCTGCACATTATTCCAGAAACAGCAGACGTGTTCCACACGCCAACAGAGCTTTAGTTAGGAAGCCGTTTTTAACATCTAACTTCTCAATTTGTGTTAAATGTAAGAACTCCAGAGCCACAGCTTTGTACGTGGGACGCTGCAATTAGTCCCCGCTGCGTTTGCAGACACAAATGCATCCCCAAGTTCAAGGGCCCTCTCCTTCAATCCGTCTCTAGCCTTGGGCATTTCCTGGGGGTGGATCCTCACCCCCACGGGGCGGCTGTAGCAGCCCGTGCATTTCTTGGTTGCTTCGAGTCAGCTCCTGAGAGCAGGAGCTCTTCAACTGCCTTCACAAAGGCTTGTGCTGCACAGGTAAATTATACATCAATATGCCAATGGATACTTTTCACTACTGTTTATTCTACTAAAACTTCAAGGAAGGTGCAAGCCATTTACATTTAACATGTTATTAGAAATGTATAAAACTCTATTTGTTAGTATCTCAGTATATATCAGTATGTGAATTAATCTTTATTTAACATTACTCTAAAATTATCCGTATCACACAAGTAGTAGGAAATGCCACAATGTTAAGTATATATCTTTAGTTTATTCTAGGGGTATTACTACAACAGTAAGACAAAGCTTGTGCAGGAATGGTGCAAGAATRAGAATCCAGTTCATAGTTGAAAAATCTTCCTTTCTAACTTCTGAAAAACTACAGAAAACATATTTCTCCATTTTGATCTCCCTTTACAAATCCTACTTTAGTTTAAAAAAAAACTAACAAAATGTCCAGTGAGCTTGGATTATCAGGGCATGTGGGTTCGCACGGATGTGCATAAAACCTAAAAAAAGGCCCTATGTACAAAGCATAAGTGAATGAAGCCCGTAAAGTTCAACTTATATCTTTCAAAAAGCATTTAGTTTGCATTCAAGAGGGATCCATACTCATCCAGAAACACAGATTTTTAAATGACAAGTTCTCAGAAGCATTAGTAGGACTCTGCACCAAAATCCCATTTAATTCAGTGAAAACAGATACTCCAGAGAGAGTACACAGTGCGYGCTTCATGGCTGCTGGGAACTGCTGGTTTTATCCCAGCCTATTAGAAAGTCTACCAGAGAAACCAAACGCAAAGGAAGGAGGAAATGAACATATGTAAAACCAAACAAGGAAACAAAACGAAAGGAAACGAAAGTGGGGGAAGGCAGCAGCGGCAGCGGCAGCAGCAGCAGCAGCAGCACACTCCAGCAAAAGTACTCACGCAGAATCTACTGGCCAGAAGTTGATCAGAGTAACAGGACTGCAAGACAAAAAATGAGGAGGTGAAGAGAGAGGCAGAAGAAACTCAGCAGCAAAATAACTACAGGAAGATTAAAAAAAAAAAAAAAAAATCACGGTAACTGAAAATGGAAAATCCAACAGACCAACATGAATGGCCATGAAGAGCAACCAACCAAAAAGTGGAAAAAAAATCTAAAATTAAAAAAAAAAAAGAGCAAAAGAGAGAAATAGGGAAAAAGAGAGAACAAGCTGTGTGCAATTGCCATTAAGCAACTGATTAAACTTGTAAGAAAACCAAAGGGAACTGGGTTATTCATTAAAATCTGCATGTGTATCATTGCTTTTTTTTTCCCCACCATAAATACTTCAAAGCCATTTAATTTGACTAAATTTATAGGGTGAGAAAACGAAAAATCAGCTGGGAATCTTGCAAACATAATAATCTAATTAAAAAAAAAAAAAAAAAGGAAAAGAAAAAGAAATCAAACACAGAACGTTATCCACTTGGAAGAAAAGAAAAACTTAACACAGAGATCATTAGTTTCCCAATTGTTGTATCAAATTTTAAGCCTTACGGGGCTGTCAGGACGACAGTATTTTACTTTGACTAACTGAATTTTAAGCTCCTCTAAGGAGAGATGAAAATAAAGGGAATGGCAATTGGAATCCCAGCTTGTGTTTTCCTGTCAGCCACAGTTAACAGAAACGGCAGGAATAAGGCGGCGTTATGCGGTCAGGGAGGGAAGGAGCTGGCACCAGCCGGGGAGCTCGSGGAGCAAACCACATGGATCACTGCTTAAGCACTTCACGGCTACTCACGTTTCCATGTTGTCTCCCTCCAAGACAGTTTGCACAGGCAGGTAGCCCATTCGTGGGTGCTTTGCAAAATATCTTTTTGTTCGAAATTTGTTTTTTAGTACCTTGGCAAAGTCACGGACATCTTCTCCTGAAGTTGTCTGAAAGCCACAAATCACAACGAAATCACCCGTCATGAGGTTGTCATTGTCTTCAGGCGCCTCCTCCTTTGCTGGGGTGTTTGAGGGAGCTGTGGCCTCACCAAGCACAGTCAATGACTTGGCCTCCGGAACCTCCAAGTTTACACATTTATCCCTGCAGTCCTAAAGGTTAGTTCAAAACGACGCAACTAGTAGGATGGGGAAAGGAAAAGTAAGAAGCTCCAACACCTGTAGGAAGAGGTTTGTGTCTCTTCTCGGGTGACTGACGTTTGCAAATGACTAGTTTGTCGTTTCTGATCTGGCTGGGGATTCTTTGCCGGCTCTTTCGACAACACTAAAATGGCTGTAGAAAAAGTCTGTCTGGGGGGCGGGCAGCCGCCGTTGCTGACTGACTCCTGTCTCACTGCACGGTTTTTGTTCACAGCTCAGAGATTTGTCAGTCTATGAAAGTCAGCCTAACACTTCTCATAAATTTTAATTTTCCCTTTTCAGCCTTTAACATTTTGATCWAAAAGGAACAGAAAGCTGGTAAGGGCTGCTGACATTTCTTAGAGCAGCTTCTTCTTGTGCCTGTTGATTCTGACACGAGTGGGCAGGCAGATCCTAACGTGAGCAGGCTGCTATTTACACACAGCTTCCCACCTGGCTCCCTGCGCTCAGCTCCCCTTCTCCTGGAGACACCAGCACTGCGGCAAACGGGAGAATCCACCCCCTAAGCACCAGCATGAGCCAGAAAGAGCTGAAAGCTGGGGAAGTTTCCCTTTGCTGGGAAGATACAAGACTACCTGTGAGTATGATTAAGAGTCAGAAGATTCTTTTGTGAAGAATTTTAATTTCAGTTACTTCATTCAGTTTACACCCCATTCTTTACACTTTGCAGAGAAACCTGCAACACTAAGTTAARATTTTTCTAACCTACATAAAGATATCACTTCTCTAGTGTATTTAATTTGAAGGAAATAAAYGAGGGGAAGTTAATCTATCTGACAAATTTAATAGCTTCTATGACTTCTATTTAGAGAGGAAGGGTGTGCTAGGATCTATCCATCAAGCCAACTTCCCCAGAGCTGCTGATATACATATGCATATATATATATTTCATTTGTATATATTTAATGATTGCTCAGATAGGAAAGAAAAAAAGGCAAAAAGATATGAACTTCATTATGAAAAAGGAGAGCTGTTCTGCCTCTACTGAGGATGCCGACCATCTTCTATATAAAGCAGAAAGGACTTTGCTGCTCAGGTCAGTCCGTCTTGCATGAAAATTCAGTTCCATGATTAGAAGAGATGCAATATATTGCAAGKGATAAATATTTGCAGCTTAGCTATTTTGGGTGATGATCACCAACCAATTTTTCAGAGACAGCTTTGAGCCTAGTTTTTGTAATGCAAAGTTCTGACAGCCCTGGAATCGTTTTTTTTCTTTGAAAAATCTATCATTTTAATGATAATTCTGGGGGTCAAACTCCCCGAATCTCCCATTGTCTCAAATGATTCATTATTCTCACATTCCATTTCATCAAAAGCTAATAATGAATAATATGTACTTACATCTTCTATGTGCTATGTGTTTTCTTACGTATAGACTGATGTAAAATCAGTTGATAGAGACATTTCAGACCGAAAGGTTACAACTGGTCCCAACAGGAGCATAACTGGTGYTTCACATCTGACTTGTTGATTTTTGACAATCACATAAAGGAGATGCAGATGATGTGGTTTTAACAGAGCAACAGTTGTATTTGCAAGAAACTGAGATAACGCTCAAATATTAATCTTAACTCTCTCAGTACCTTAAACATAAAGGTATCTTGGGGAAGGGAGAGATGAAATACACCCAGGYCACCTAGAGGATTCCAGATGCAAAGGGATGCACTGCTAGGACCCAGCATTTCCCAGCAGGAGGGAATCCTCAGCTATGAATGCAACGTGCAGTGGCTCTTATAATAATTCCTAACAAGGTCAATGTCAGGAAAGCAAATATAGCAAGTTAGCTGGGAATGGAGACAGACTTTTATTATTTGATCTTAGTATAAATACACTAAGCATGTTTTTGTTTGCTTTGGTTCACCCGTGTCATCTATGAACATTCATTACTACTTTCTCATAATACCTTTTAATTGCATTATACTGCAACTTGCACCAAGTGTTTTCAAGCACAGTTAAGCAGGAAACATTCTTCCCTTTCCATCGTGTAACCTAGAGATGTTGCTTGCTCYCTAGAACTATCTGCCTGGAATCTTAATGGTAAAATTGTGTGTTCCCACAGAAACGCCACAGTCTAATTTGAAAGCTGGTATCACAAGAGCCCTAAGAAGGAGGTATGTCTTCCAAGGCAACTAGAAGCAGCCGACACTTCTCAAATACTTCAATTTCAAAAATGCTCAATAAAGGCAAATAAAATGTGCACAGGCTGGTAGATTAAGGCTACTTTCAACTAATTTTTCTACTTTATTCCACAGATGTAACATTTTCCATCTCAGAGCAAAATCACCCACAACCAAACTTTCCTCAGCGCTGGTTTATGAGGAAGAAGGCATCAAAGGCCTTCCCCTTTGGCAGCTCAGAGCCCTCAAACCGCAGCCATGCGCGGGGAGCTGGGCCGCTTCCCAAGCTCTTCCTSGGCACAGGGGAAGCGCTGCCGCTGCCACGTGTGGTGGTTTTGTTGGGACAGGCACCCGCAGCGCCCGGCACCGCGAGCACCGGCTGTGGTGGGGCATCCCGGCGGACCCCCGGGGCCTGCCCCAGCCCAGACAGCATTTTGTGCTACTGCATCCCTGCTATCCCCAAGCACATGAATGAATCTACTTTTAAATTCCAGTCTAAAAGTCAGTCACTTCTATGCCCCATTTGAAACCTCTCTAAAAGTTACCTCTCTTGCAGTAATAAATTGAGCTGTGTGGCTTCTAAGAGTCTTTTTTTTTTAATCTAAATAAAAGTTAGGAGACTGCCTTGCCCTTATCCTGTCTCTCTCAACCTCTCACAGGAGAAGCAAGTTATYAGTTTCCTTAGACAGGAGTTCTCTAGTTCCCTTTGAACAGGACTGAAGACTGCAGTGCTCCAAAGGAAGGCTCCTGGAAGCAAGAGAGAGGGGGAACAACACCTCACTGTTAAGGAGGTGAATTTAGCTGCTTCACAGACACATCAAAGAAGGCACCACGTGCTCCTGCGTGTTGAAATGAATCCTAAGGTGAGAGCTTTGCCTAGACTAACCAGGAAAAATGCTTTGCTACTGCTAAACTCTCGTCATTCATTTAGAAAATAAATCACATACTAGATACGATAGCTTGTCTTGCTCAGTCACACAGTACTTAGGTTTATTTTTTTCAATAGCAGCAACACAAAAAGGTCAGAGTTTGCAGTGAGCTTGCGGCATTCCCMTTTTTGCCAGTTAATCCTTCTCTAATTCAGCTTACTGCTGGCACAGCAAGGCCCAGCACATTAGCATGGATTACTGGAGTTCAGAATTCACAAAAAATCTGCTCTTGGTAAATGGTTCTTTACTCTGATTTCAGCAACCCGGGTGCAATTGCAAGATTCCTGTTCCTCACCGTATTTGCTCATTAGTAACCTGTACTCTTGGGAAGAACAGCAATTGTGTATTGCAATGAGTTGCCTCAGGGTAAGGAGTGTCTCTCAGTCTTGCTTCACTTTTCTCCTTTCACATTTTCCTCAACACACATCTTAATATACAGGTGAAAAAAAAATGGCAGCAATATGTTGCTGTGCCTCACTCACAACTTCCTCACATCACTTACTAGCCCAAGAAAAGTAGCAAACAAGGAAACAAAGCAGGAGCCAACTCAGCATGATTTTTTAGGGCTCCAGTTGAAAGGAATGCTCTAATCTGGTGGTCTGTGACTCAGATCATTACAGTTTGCTCTAGGAATGCTTGCAAGAGGAAATTCTGTTTGGACTTGTCTAGGTAGTTACAGAATTCCTTTTGTTTTGTGCAGAAGTTCAGGCAAATTCCCCCTTCTCAGTAACCTTAAACAGTATGGAAAGATGCTTCTAAGAATAAGCAGCCAAATAATAATGACAAAAAAAACTAGCAAAACCAAACTAATTGCTCTTGCAGTGGTTCTGATTAAATAGTGCCATATAAATGATACAGTGAAAGTTGATAGGTAGTAAAAACATCAATGAAATAATAGAACTGATAAAAATGATTTTGCTCTATTATATTTTAAAGGAAAAAGTTTTGCCCTGTTTCCTGAAGTTTCTAAGAAGAGCTGATAGCCAGCTTCATTCACGCCATGCCCTTTTAGGATTAGATGAAGAGTTAGAATCCATTCCCTTATTTTTCCATTCCCATATTCCTATTAGGTTAGCCCATGCATAATTTTGACGCTTTATTTTCGACATATATATATTTGATTAGCAGGCAAAAGTGTAATACTAGTGACCAACTTATCCCATGAGGAACAGACTGCCAGGGCGTGCAGTGCTTCAGTAGCACCACAAACAACATCGAAAGCAGCTAAGTTGCTCTGCACTGGGGAAGGACAACTTGAGAGCTCCTCTCATTTCTGTCCTGGTCATCAGAGACCAAAAAGGAACCAAGAGAGACCAAAAATACCAAGAGAGTGGTATGGGATTTGCCTTGTCAGCTGATATGAACAAAGTATCTATGCACAAGTGATCCTCTTCAGAGCTGTGAAATGGGGGTGAGGAGCCCAAGCAGTGCAGCACAGGGCAAACACTGAAGAGCCTTCCAGTCTTCAGAGACAAAATCCAACTTGCTGCTTTTGAGCATTACCCTGACCTTTTTCTATATCATTAAGACATCATACAAAGAAAAGGCATTATTAAACAGTAGAGCATTTAAAATGTAACCAAAGCGTACTGGGGAAAAAATAGTGAAGTGGCAACTTGACAAGGAAAGGAAGAAAAACCTCACACCGATACAGCAGAAATACTGTGACTAAGTTATAARCATACACAATTTCAGAAATCATAAGGTCATTGCAAAAAAACATAAAATGAACTGTTTAACACTGAACATGGAACGAACTGTTAGCACATAACAAAGTACTTTGATACAGCATTGTAAAAACAATGAAACACAACTTCTATTTCCTTAGAACAACTGGACTAGCTCCCTAATATGCATTACAAAATGCTGGAGAATGTATGAAGGGTGATTTAATCAGAGCAGGGGCAGAGTCGACCATTAGCTTGCTCAGAGTGAATGGGTTGTTTCTTGCTACGTAACAGTGGGCATTAAGGGTCAGTAAAACAGCTACTTACTGGTGTGCAGTATTCCACCATGGGATAGTGCATTTTATGACCTTTTGCAACACGKCCGGAGAAGAAGCAGCTTTGGCAGATGTCATAGTTAAAGTGCTTTAAGCTTCTGTACCTGATATAGGAGGGAAAAAAAAAGAGAGACGTCTTCAGAGCCTTGYATGTGAATGCTTCATGTCAGCTTGTAAAGAAGTTTTGTGTGTCAATAAGCTCCTTTCCCTGAGATGCACAATACAGCACAGTGTTCATTAGCCACTGGGTGTCAGGTAGCACTACCATCAGAGAGCAAGGAAGCACGTATATTTATCAAGGAATTGGATCCTGGGAAAGCAAATAATAAACACTACAGCATTCCTAACAATGAGCAACAATAAGGAATTCTACAGAATCAGTGTCTCATATAAAAGACACCACTGGGCTTGCTGTTTCTGTGACCCTAACTTCCTTTCTTTTCATCTCCATCCTGATTCCTGACACAGAAATTCTCGAGCAAGTAAAATTCAAGCCAGTCACATCCTTCTCAGCAAGTAACTTCAGTCACTTCTTACGGTCTGCAGCCCGCTGAGAACATGTTCACATAGTTGCTAGCACCCCTATCAAAATAATTTGCATGAACAGAACTAAATCCAGGCAAAAATCCGAGCATGCTGGCAGGCCATTATTTAGTCTCATCATCTCTATGAGTCCACTGTATTTGTATCACTATCGTGATAATAGATTTGTTATTCGAATTTGAGAGAGACGAGATCAGAGCAGTGAAATCAGATCAGAGCACACAGCTCTAGTGCCCCCTTTTCCCAATTCTTAGTGCTTACTGTGAGACTATCCATTCACCTGCCATCCTTTGATTTTTCAAGTGGTGCATTTTTCAGTTCTACCTACTTGTCTTTGACCGTTTCTGGAAACCTTATAAGTATTCAGTAGCTTCATTAACTGTACCCGAGAGCAGGAAAACTGGACTTTGTGGAAGTGTTAAACTAGCTACATCCCATCCTGAGCTCCTCAGTAATATTTAGCATTCCCTAGCTGAGAAGGAGATGAGTTTAGATGATCAACCTTGCAGAATTAAAACTCAAAAACAAAAAAAAAAAAAAAAAAAAAAAAAAAAAAAAAAAAAAGCCCTGAAAATATGTTCTTTACTTCCCATGCAGGGCAAAATGATGCCTTTTCTATGTGATCCTGCTGCTGTTGTCTGTCTGGTTTTTAGAAGCAAAATCACAAAAAGCTCATTGAAAACAACATGATACCACAGAAGGATAAATGCCAGTAGTAAAAAAAGACCAGGAATAAAAAGGACATACAACCATACAAAGCAGCTATTTGGAAACAAAGGGATACAATAAGTCTAAGCATAATTGCAAGTGAGTATTTACTTAGCAGCTAAGTGGATTCTCAGCAAGCATACTGACACACAGCCATTTTAAAACACACTGGCTTATTCATTGCTGTAAGTAACCATGGTTTTCATTGAGATGTACTTAAATACATCAGCAACATTTCAAAATCGAGGCTTTCATGGTATTGCTAAATAAGTGGTGCTTACAGAAGGTAGGCTGAATAGAATCAGAACAAAGAAATGAGTTTAATAGAATCATATTTCCAGCATTCCAAGTTAATTTTTTCACTAACAAAATTCTTTCTTTGTATCTCTACACATTCCAAAATTTTCAAATCCTTTCCTTGCTTTATGCCATGATAGAAAGAAATTAATTAGGATCCCACTGAGAAAATACAATTGCATTTACAGGATAGCTGGGATTTATAAGRCCAATCGAATTGATTGTTCCATTTACCAATACTGTGATCGAAGCACAGAAGGAAGGGAAACAAGAGCAGTACTGAGAGGAAGAGATATCCTAACTGATAAATGGATTTTGTTGTCTCAGCTTCAACTCTTCATCCAACCTAAGTGTCCCTCTCTTCCTCCTGTCCTGTCACCATTATTTTTGTTCGTGAATGACAGGCACAAAATCAGGAACAGGATTTGCCTGGAAAGGAACACAGCTCTCTGTACAGACAGCAGAAGGGGAGCTCGTTGGTACCTGAATCCAATAATGGGGCACTCCTTGCAGATGTTGCACTTGGCCTGGTGCTTGGCCGTCTCGGCAGCAGCCACTCTGTGCAGCACGGGCAGCCACACCATGGACTGCGGCTCCAGCCGCATCCAGTCCAGGAACAGGGCGGCTTCGATCTCSGGCTTGTTGTTGGCCTGCAAGAGAGCGGGGACAGCGCCGGGCTCAGCTCTATCCCAAGGGCGGACTGCCGGTCAGCTCCATGTGCCCTTACAGGATCTCTTTTTATGCCTAATCCCATGTTTTTTCTTCCCTCTTATCTGTACTTGCTTAGCATTGGTTCCCATTTGTCAGACTGAAAAAAAAAAAATCTGCGTTCTGCAGCCCCTCAAGTTCCCCGTCTTTCGATCAAAAGTCCTTTTTCTCGAACATCCTTCATCCTCACACCGACCTTTCCTCAAAGCACATCCAAGGAAAGCTTTAAAATGGCTTTTCAAGACTGCTGTTGAATATACGAGCTCTCTGCCTTCTCAAGCACCTCCGAATCCCTCTTCTCACTTAACTTTCTTGTCCATGGCTGAAAACCCAACACCACTGGGTCCTGCCGAACGCCAAGCACTTGCTCTCCTGCTCCCTGACCTCCCACCTTCGCCCCCTTGCCGGTGGTGAATGGCCCATGCAAAGTTGCTGGTTGTTCTTTCTCTGCTTCCTCCCATCGTACCCACACGCTGCAAGTAGTTCATCCACCTGTTGGACAGTAACTCCCAGGAAATCTTAAATCACAGGCAGTAAATATTGCAGCAGGTCTGGCATCGAAACCAAAAAAAACGGTTTCTACCTCACAGAACTTAAAGCACAAGCCAAGAAACAGCAACCAGACAAGAAGAAGTGGCAGAGGATGAGGATCGGAGGTGCAACGGTCGCACAACATTGGCAGAATGTATAGAGGAAAGATCTCATACCTGATCTAAAGGAAAGAGCTATATATATATGGAAAAATAACTATAAATTGTTTATCCTGTTTATAAACTCTCACAAACCAACTAACTGCATCAATAACTGCAGGCCGAGTAAAACGAAGTTCCTTAGAGATAGAATCCCTGCCCACAGAAATGAAAAAAAACACAGAATATATATGCTAGCTTGGGAAACAATCCAAAGATTCCCAATACTCATCTAAGATCCATGTAAACAGCACTTCTGGCACTGTTGTACACATCCTTTTTGGAGGTTTGGAGTAAAACCATAAAATCACGCATGTTGTCTGAGACACTGTGTCTCCATTTAATACTCACTACATGTACAAAGTGAGAATGATCTTTTTTAAGCCCCCTGAAATACAGGTAAAAGCTCCAGCATGGCATCCTCCTTGTCTGGCCTTTCAAGCAGCCACAGCATTTAGGAGAGCACAAGGTCCCTCCACTCCAGCCTAAATGGACAGTGGAGGCCACAGCGCCAACTTCCAGCAGCCGCAGCAGGACAAGGCCCACGGCCTTCCACCGGAGCCCACCCGGGAATCTGGTGAGCTCCATTAATTCCAGAAGGCTCTCAAGAGGAAGGTGCATTTATAGGACGTGATCATTTCTGTTCTCCAGGGAGCAACTGCAGCAGCAGAACGGGGCAGAGGGGCGACGGCCCCGAATGACTGGGTGAGGCAGGAGCTGCTCTGGCAACGCAGCTCTCCAGCCAGGAGAGCGCTGCTTAGTGCTCTAAACTTCCAAAATATTAAGAGCATCTCCTAAATGTGCTATTGCTAATAAGAAAACAGGAAATGTACTGACATGCTGCAGTGAAAGCTGTAGACGGAATAAAAATGAGCTGCTCAAAGCACGACTCTGGAGGCCCCTAGTTGCTTTAAATTTGCAGGGTAAATTTTGCTGTGATGAAAGACTTTCTGTAACATTCAAAGATCTGTTTTAATTTCGCAGTCACTGTTGACTGCAGCGCCCAGCAGCYGCCGACCCAGAGCTCCGCATCCTGCCTGCACCAGACGTGTGCTCGGGGAGATTAGGTGCATTAAAATGTATCAGGACTGGTTCCGAATTATATTACGTGGAGATTAAAAGCCACATGGAGAAACGCYGGTCAGGGTCAGACGGGAGAGGACAAACAAGACACTTCTCAGCGCTTCCCTGGGCCGCTCTTACAATTTTTTTTTTCATAATCTCTAAATCCAGTAAAGGCAAAAGCTAAAGATTTTACATAAGGAAAGAGGTCTGAATTCATACAGAACATATCTGAAGCAACAAGAGCAAGCTGTAAAGAATATTAATGGTTCTTTTCTTGAACATATTTCTTTAGAATTCTCTTTTTTTTATGGTAATAACGGAGTGAATCATAAAGTAAAATTCATAAAGCCACTTCCAGCTTACAAATAACAATTCGTTATTGGTGATAGGGGGAAATATTCCAATTCATTATACTCCACACATCTGTTTTTCTGCATTTATTTTCTAGAAGCAATGGGGAAATGGGGAAGCTGGGTGATGCCTGCATCTTCATGAAGCAGTCAGGAGTTTTATTTTTTTTTTCTGTTTTTTTTTCTTCACTTTTTTATCTGGCATCTTCTTAAAATATTCTGTGCTGTTTCAACTTTATCTATTATCCTGAAATATGCTGTAAATGCAGTCTTGATGTTATATGAACCGTTTAATATGCTTTTAGACCAAGTCAGACCACATAGTCCGAATTTCTGTTAGCATTTTTGATGAGCTATGTTCTGTAGAGCTGCAGTGTAAGAAATAAACTGTAAATACACTAACATTATTAATTTAGTGGTCGTCTTTTCCATGCAGGATGGAGAGCTTTATGTTCCTCTAAATAAATACTATTTTGGAGACACAAACTGAAGATCAGAATGCTTGTGACTTGCTGTGCTCAACAGCAGAAAGCAGGAGAGAGGCCCAGCCTGGCCCCAGTCAGGCCAAACCCTCCTGCACCCCCTCTTCCACCCCTGCACGAGCTCCCCAATACATTTACGTTCTCCCCATTGCTCGCTGGCCAGAAGACACCACTTAGTAATTTGCACCCTCCAAGTCAAGCGTTGTCTCGTGGTCAGCAAAGCAAGGCTTGYTATAAAGGTAACTTTGGATGATATAAACCATGGGAATCTGCCTTGACTCTGGGAGCAAATGCTTAAGATGGTGACTTTGATGCCCTGTGTTACACCTGCRCTGCTCCAGCCGAAGGTTTCAGGGTTCCAGCCGGGACTAATGAAACCAAGCAAGCAAGCCCAGGGTTGATTTACTGCACTGCACTGCACTGTATTGTCACCGCTTGAAAAACCCCATCTTTCCCCCACACACCCCAAATCATTTCCAAGCAGCAAAAAGGAGCCAGTTCTCTTGCAGGACTCTTCAAGGGGGACTCCCAGCATTGCTTAAGGGTCACAAAATCCTACTGAGGTAAAACCAGACAGGGGCTGTTTTCTGACACCTGCACCTTGAGGAAGGATTTGCTGGTTCCCCTTGGGCCAGTTCATCTCTTTCAGAGCCAGGAGCAGAAGAAATGTCCCTTCAGYAGAAGCAAGGGCTGTCCGGATCTCTCAGAAGCACCAAGGGACCAAGTGTCTCAACAGCAATACGGTGCTTGTACATTATTTTCATATAGATCTACTAATAACTATAGGTTTTATATTAATATTCCCTATTAATATTCCCTACAAAAAAGCAAACCAACAAAACCCTCCAAATCTCTCCCTCAAAATAACAGCCCAATCAAATAAAAATACTGCATTTATGGCCAAAGTTAGTATCAGGTCCTAGTCCAGGATTTGCAATAACCAAACTACTCCTAAAAAAGCTTACAGACCCTTATTTTGGATTTGTTTGTCTAAGTAAATAAATTGGATCTGGACACACGTTTAAGTGGTTGGAAAAAGCAAAGCGCTTTACTGYTGATCTTTCTTGTGCACTGATCAGTCCAAATCTAGAAATGACGACTGCACAAGACAAAATTAAAATACCTGCTCTGTGAAAATGAAGGTCTTAAGATCTTAAATGTAGGTCTTAAATATGGATTGCATATGAAAATGATGCAGGCTAAACTCAATATTGTTCCTACAGTCACTAGCTCGATCTCTTTGCTTTCATGAGACACGTTTTTCTTTATAATCTCCAATAATAAATTACATTTTCTCCCCTGGGGGAAAGACCCTACGAGTTCCATAACACCCTTGTGCTCTCTGCAGTCAATATTAGCACCTGTCCCTGCACAGAGGGAACCCGTGGAAGTGCCAGTGGGGAAGGAAAGCCTGAAGGAAAGCGGCCTCCTGAGGGAAGCGCCTCCTCGGCCAGAGGCGCCTGCAGCAGCGTCACAGCCTCAGGGCGCCGTGCGGGGCCCTTGCTGCAGCCACAGGGGCTGACCGAGCGGGGCTGCCCTCGCTCCCTACTCCCAYGGCCTTGTCCTTCCAGCCAAAACCAGGAGGGATTTCCCACTCGCTCCGGGAACAGCAAACGCCTCCGTGGCGCTGCCGAGCGGCTCCCGCGCCGCGGCTCCGCTCCTTGCCGCTCCTGCACAAGGGAAGGCTGAACCGAGCTTGGACGTGAGAATGTGAACCGCAAACTCYCCCACTGTTTTCCTTCATCCCTGTGATTCTGTGATTATTCTCACGACTGTCCTCATTCCCTTCTGGCAGCTTCTCCATGCAGGCCCTGGCTTTTCCACCTCACTGTTTCTCCTTTCCTCTCCCAGAGGTCTCTCCTAAGCCAGGAGGTCTGCTCYTCCCTGGCTGGGCCTGCTCCATTCCTGCACTCCCCACTATTTCCTCTCCTCACCTGCACCTCCCTAAGGAATTTTCCCTTGGCACCTGGGTCAGAAATAATCCTCCCACTRCACAAGTTAAAACTGTGGCTTTCCCTGCAGGGAAAAATAGAGGATAAAATTCCTCCTGCGGCAGGCATAACAGCACTACCTATTTTTTATTGCAGGGAGGTAAGGGAAAAGCCCAAGTTTTGCAGGGTTCTGACTTTGGAACATGCCAAAGGTTGTGCCCAGTTTTGCTCAGGCAGAATCCAGAAATGTTGATAATCRGATGCAGTATAGCACTCAGATGGCAGCAATTTCTTTACCTGTAACAAGATAATTTTGCTAACTCACTGAATCCAAATAACCATTTATTCCATTTTTCTTATCTATAAAAGCTCCTTTTGTGCTTCACCTCTGTTTTTTTTTTCTAATTTAAACATACAGAATGTCTGTTGTTTTTTTCACAAACTACTTCTCTTTTTTTTTTTTTTTTT
>NW_020455743.1:1560377-1590862 GCF_003342845.1 Nothoprocta perdicaria
GCCTATATAATCCCTTTTGGGGAAAAAATGGCAAATCTTGTCAACGTGCGTTAGAATTATGTGCAAAAAATCCCTAACAGTAGGATTTTTTTTTTTTTTTTTTTTGGGGGGGGTGGTTCTAAGGTCATTCATCATGTATTTTCAGTGCAGCTTTGTAGGTGTTGTTGCTGTTGACTCCGGAAAAGAGAGGGATGGCATCCCGAGATTCCTCAGTCCGTAAGGAGGTCATTTGTTCATCCACCTTTCGACCTGCAAGCTCAGACTGGGAGCTGCTGTAGCACCTCTCAGCTCACCATGGGACTCCTTTGTGGTTCTCCTTTACGAGCCACAGCAGGCTCTAGCCTGGCTACCAAAGGTACTGTGCAGTTTAGCAGCATCAGTCCCATAGGATATACRGCTCTATATGGTGTTAACTTGGAAATGGTGTCAAAGGAAGACCTGAATTAGAAAAGGACGAGACAAGAATGAAGGTCRTGGGAAAAGATAAGTCTTGTGGAATTAACCTGACAGAAGGGGTTAAAAAACAGAGAAAAGCCTAATCACAACTTGATGTTTGTAGTCATTTTGTAATTAGCCTCTCCTTAAACAGTACCATTGAAGATCACTTGCAAATGTTGATATTCATTGAAAACACTTGCTATGTTTTGCCTGTCTCAGAACCCAAAATGCTACATGATGGAACCTGAGCAGGAGGCAAAAAAASAGGGACATTTTGGAGACTGAGAAATGGGGGTAGTTGAGACCACCCGCCCCTCTGCTTAATGCAGAGAGTGCACTGAGGRTTATCACAGTGGTGCATTAGCTCCCGCCTCTAGTCACACACGGAGCAGCTCACAAGCTCTTCATCTGTGGTTATCCTCTGCACTTTGCTCTTCGTCAGGAGCAAGATGAATAATTCCCTTAACTCTCTTCCTCCCCAAATTAAACAATTCACAAACTTGAACAAGAGCCGAGACTTCGCTGCATATTCCTCAACAGACGGGACAGAAATTCTCTCCGTGCTGTTTAAAGGAAAATGGCCTTTCCCACTCCAGTAGTGAAGCCCAAGGAGCGCTGTGGCTCCCTGCAGCAATGCTAACGCTGCTGCTTAGCCCCTCGCTCCCATCCCTACTCCCTTGGGCACCCGGCTTTCACCGGGAGGCACATGCATAATATTTGGATTAACTGCTCCTGTTCATCTACAGGGTAGGAAATAAACAGTGACCTGCTGCTGGCTGTGGAGAAGCAAGAAAGACTTAATCGYTTGCAAGGTTTAGCTACAATAGAGGCCTTCCTGGCAACTGTTTCCATCACTGCCACGTTTCCAGGGAAGATGGGGCCTACAAACAAACAGATTCATTCACATACACCTTGCAAAGAAAAACAATTAATGCACCAGAGAAAAAATCTGCTAAGTGACCCTTAAAACCCCARTTCTTCTTCCACATTTTCTGTTCTCTTAGAAATGGACAGGCTGAACTAAAAGAAAACACAAAGCAGAAAGCTGAAGGCGGGTGGGGAGGGGTGCAAACTTACAAACTGGAAGCAGCTTCGGACGCTSGGCTCGATGTTGCTGCCGCCGAAGGAGGCCACCTCCCCGAGCTGCCGCGGGATCTGGATGGAGTCGTGCAGGAGCAGCCCCAGGCGCCGCTGGTCACACAGGCCYGTGGCACTGGCCACCTGCTTGAACAGGTCTGGGGGGACAGAGGGGACACGGGCGCTGGGCCGGCCGGGCGCGAGGCAGCGCTCGCGACCACAGCTATGAATCTGCAACACGATTACCTGGGCGGTAACCTGGGCTGATCCACAGCAACATAAATGCTTTAAAAACATCGTTTAGCAGTAAAATCATCTTGTACATCACGCGCTACTTTTTTCAATTCTTCACTAGAAATATACAACTCGGACAACCCGTGTCTTTCAGGTGATGACTTGATCTGAGCAACAAGAGTTCTCTAACTTTGATCTAACATAAATCTTCTAATCCAACAAGACTTCTAAAATGGAAGTAAAACATGACAATATACAACCTGCCATCCATTGGGAATGATAATAGCATATGAAGTTTTCATTCATTCAGTGTTAATATCATTTAAGTATCAATTTTGAAATGAAACGCAATTTTAAATCATGTTCCATTACTGCTGCATTCTAGAAAAGAATCCTTACAGGACTGAATTAGCATCCTTCYATAAGCTCAATTGAGTTTGATGGGAATTAGTTCTACTACACACACATTGAGGAGGTTGTAATATTAAGAAAAATCAGGTTAGCATTAACTAAAATTTTTATTTGGTAATATTATGGACAATATCCCCACTGACAATACACGACCTGAATAAATTCTGCTTACTTTTCAAAGAGTTAAAGACAAAAGTGTGTGCATGAGAAAGAGAAGAGAAAGAGATGGCTAACATAAAATAATGTTTTTTCTTTTTATTTTCTTCTACATATTTCACCCTATACCCTGGATACAGCAGTGTCTGAAATAACTTTCATAGTGTATCTTTGACATCTGCTTTCTGTGAGCCTGTGGAAGGAACAGAGGAATGGGTAGAGAAGGGATTATTTTTAAATTACAGGAGTTTCACTCTTGCCAAGTCTATGCCTATTATACATAATTTTGGGGAAAATCCCCATCATAAAGAAGTTTGCAGTACCAGAACCAGCTGCTCTGCTGGACAGCTGCGAGGGGAGCGAATTTAAGGGATGGGCTGGGGCCACATCAGGTAGAGGCAGCAGGGGCAGCACGGCAAGAGCTGCAGGCCTGCGGCRCAGCTGGGGCGGCCGGACCGCAGCGTGGCAGAATATTCCTTCCTCCACCATGAACTATCCAGCTTTTAAAGGTTAAAAGAGAAATATGCACTATGGCCCATACACACTGCAAGAGACTGTAATATGAGCAAATGTTTTTCATGGTAACTTTTGTAATCCTCAGGAAACTATCATTTTTATGAATTATTTTAAGAATACCTATAGAGCTGGATTGGATCATTTTTTTTGTGTTTTTTTTTTCCAAAATGCTTTGTCCACAAAAAGCACCTGAAACATTGGAAGACCTAAACTGTGATATTCGTACTGATTTGTAAAATCTGACCCAATTATACACTCRGAATGGGTTTTCCTTCTTTAGCATTTTTCCATTGTCAGTAGTGAGACAACAAAATAATAAAAACTGATGAAACACTGAAGGTCTTGTTGTTAAACACATACGAGTGATATTATTTAATTTAACCACAAATTCACTATTGAAAATTGCTCTGATCTGGTGATCTTTCCCAGATTCCAGCCTCACTTTGAACTCATTCATTCGTCAACTATAAAATATACTAAGTCCAAGTGGAATCTTTTCAAATACTTCAGGATTTGGTCTATTAAAACATGCAGAATATTATATTGGTATATGCAGACACAAATACATGAAGCTGAAATTATGTGATTAAAATAAAGCAAAACAAAAAGTGTACTTTAGTGTGCTAAAAATCTAGTATACTTTAATAATCATTTAAAGACAGGAACTCTGTTTAAACATAATGTACACAATAAGACTCTAACCTCATTGTAGAAATCATTTTTAAAAGATAATGCATTTTAAAATGATGTAACGCAAGATGTCCTATAGATCAACATGTTCTTCTTTGATTGATTCTTCATCTCATTGTTTATACAGTTTCTACTCTGCTTTATTCAGCAGAAGTGTTTTCACCTTTTCTATGAAAGGTGTTAAATCTCAGTGTTTCAATTTGTCCAACTAAATACGTGGGCATGTACTTTTGTCTTTAGATGTGCTAAACTGCATAAAACAGTTTTAAAATACAGCTTGGAACAAATTAACATATTGTGAATCTCAACATTCCAAGAGAATACCTCTGTATGCTACTTAAAAGTCTATGTAGAAAATAGGAGAAATGAAAAGAGAAAATAAACGTAACTTAGAATCAAAAATCAAAAAAAAAGTGCACTACTTACATCTGTACTTATCTTCCAGATGTGCTTTACACAGGGATACAACACCAGTTTTGAAAGATAAGACACGGATCCTTCCTGTTCGCCCCCTAAGGAAAGAAAAAAAAAAAAAAAGCTTATGATGTTTGTATGTCACAAAATGTTTAGTATAACAAAGTTTAACATAGTACTATAGCCTTATTAAAGTCACACTAAAAATGATTTTGCATAGCACATATTGGCCTGTTATTATATAAGTTATAAACCAAAGATGAAATGTAGTTGTGTTTTMAGAAATGTAGCTGAATTTTGCACTGGTTTCAACTCAACTAGAAAGGATCTCCTTCCTTTCTTACCCCTCTCCTGTCCTTTTTTATGACAAATGTGACACTTAAGAATCTTTGCCCTATACTTACCTGAAAATGTCCGCTCTCTAAATTGTTACTGAGCTAGTTGCAGAGATGATGAGGGCTCTGATAAGACAGAAAGTCATTCCTTCTGCTGAAGACAATTTCACTTTAATTAGAAATGAGATGTGGTGGTCAATTTTAGAAAGTCTTTGGTTCCTGTCTGTCAACATTACCCTGACTTGTATGAGATGGCAGTACAGAGCTAGGCATGAAGCGCAGCCCATGCAAGCAGATGTGCAGGTGAATGATGAAGCTTGACAAAAAACAAGGAGAACAGGGGCAGGCTGTAGAATTTATTGCTGTTATTGTCACTGTGGTTTCTGATCTCCTCCTCATCACAGTCAAAGTCATCCTCTCAAAGTAGTTTAAAGGACATGGTTGGTAACATCACATCCATTCACATACTGCCTCTACTTAGTCTACTTTCAAAATTACTATTTCTGTGTAACATGACTGTGATATTACCATTCAATTATGAGGTGACTGTATTGAGAATATCATCCTGCACAGTATAGGCCACACTGGCAAACCTTCAGATCCTGTCTCAGCACCCAGGTTTGCTTCAATTTACTTGCWTTGCTGACTTCCCCTACCGCTTGTATTGCTGATAGCATTCCAATCTATGCTGTCTACTCCAAATGATGTGTGCACAGCACAGGAAGCCAATGTCTAACAAGTGCCTTTTTATAGCTGAGCTTTATCAATCATTTTGAACTCCATAGGAAATAAGAGAAACCATGTATAGGAATATCACATTCATGCATTAGGTTGCATTATTAAATGAAAACCAAGAAGTCTAAGAAAGCCAGGTGTTTTTTACAATCCTATGCAAATGTCTACAAAAGTTAACCGTTCATTTGCTCACATTTGTAACCTCTGCAACCCCTATGAACCTGGACACTGATGGAAACAGGTGAATGGAGCAGAATCTGGAATGTGCCTCCTACTGTTAGAGAATCTTGTGTTTCTAATTGTGAATAAGCAACTGTTGCTTACCCGTGCTTTCCATCCTCTGCTCCTTATTCTTTTATCCTCACTCCTCTCCCTGAAAACTCTTCCAAATTAATTATCCTCTGTGCCCTGAGAAACTCCTGCTGATGAATACCAGGCTCATGCAAATTATACAGGAGACAAGTGAAGAATGATTATCTCCCTGTAAGGCATATTTAATTGGAACCTGCATGAATCGAGAGTTGTTCTGTTCACTATGCTCCCCTCCCAAGTCAAACCAATGATTTAGCACGCTGCTGCAAATGAGCATGAGTGACTGATCAATTAAAACAACTCTGGAATTTCTGAATTTGCATGGCTGCATCCATAACCAGATCACACATTGATTCTGAATTTGATTAATATCTTAACAAATGATAGCTTTCTATTATACGAAAAGCAGAAATTTAGGACTTTTAACTAAATGTCCCCAATACTACTATGCACTTAGGGTGATCTTTGTCCATTAAGTTTACAACAAAATCTAAACATACGTAACTGTAAGGTTGTCTCTTTTACCAGCAAAATTCAAACTTGATTTTTGGCAAAATAGACGCAAGTTTCCCTCACACACAATGCACGTGTTTCATTAAGTCCTGCAAGATACACTTCCCTAGCATAATATCCAGGGAATTGCCTGGAGGCCGCCCATGATAATGCCTCACGATGCATCTCTCAGCACAGAGCAACATAAAGCCAGCTAGACTGGCAGATGATAAAAAAACCACATTACAGAACTTTAATGCAGTTCACAGTGTCAGCGCACACACAATAGCTACCGATGTCCTTCTATTTCCATAAGTAAATTATTATTCTGCTGTGGTAATGAGCACATCTGGCTCAAGAGAGCTGGTAAGAATCTTAAGCAACCCAGTAAAAACTTCCTTTGACTGACAATTTTATTTTTTTCACTAAAACTCACCAAATAAAAAATGGCTCRCTGCCAAATGAACATGTAAGGTTATGTGCTAGAAGTTGTCTATGCATTATGACCAATATCATAAATCCACTTAGTAGGAAAATACATTCATTTTCTTATGGTAAATTTACTCCATTGCTTCTGTGTCTACAGGAAGCCTTTTAAAATTGAATTTTAGAAGAAAAATTTCTCAGGCCTATGGACTGCTAAGCTTTGTAAACRTATTACAGGTCACCCTCTCTGAATTTTGAACAAGGGTTATAGATTGAAAGCTATAGAAAATGGATATTTTTGAACAGGTTTAACAACCAGATGTACAGACACATGGACACCCTGCTTATGTTGTTTTATACTGCTGCTTCTTGATAATTCTCTTATTTCCTTCAGATGAAGGTTCATTATCATTACATTTTCACTTCCAGCTACTGGCTTTCCAGCTCCAAGCCATTCACGCTGTAAGGARGGCAGGCAGCTCATTACCTTCAACCCCTTCCCCTTGTGCTGCTGGCCATTCTGGTCAGAGCAGTACGTTTAGAGCACCCGTACATACGTGTCATAGACATTCAGCAGCCAGTTGAGGCACATGTCCACACAGAGAGGAACATTGACCAGGTTGTTGTGCTCTTGTTCTAGYCGATCATAAATCGTGGTCAAGCAGTTAATGATCTGCAGAATATCCATTGGCTGGTCATTTTGTTTGAGGTTGTGCTGGTCCAAGGCATCACATGCAGCAGACAGACTCAGGAGATCCACTGTTAAATAAATGAATAAATAAATATATAAATAAACAAATAAATAAAGGTRCAGAGCCAGAGCAGTGATATTACCTTACCTAAAAGGCAAATACAGTTATAGCAATCTGCTTGGCTTGCACACCTGGCCAACCCCATTACAACCCTCTAAAAGCCACTCGCAAGAGCAGCTTCAAGGCTCCCACGGGTGCAGTGTTTATTCAGCTGCGGTCTCAGGCAGCAATGTTTATAAATCAGAGAAAAGCTTCATTTTTAGCTGTAAAGCACTCATTAGGCTATTGGGTTCTATGGAAACATTACTTAAGTAACTACATAAGTAAAAACTAAGTATTTCATGTTTTATATGCCAACAGATAGACTGATATTTGACCAAGGCAATCACTGTACATGGCCTGTGCATAGCACATGCCATCAACTCTTATGAGAAGTGCCATTCATTTCTACCAGACGTCAAGCAATCTTAACTGAGCCAAATTCCACAAGGGATATGCAAACAAATCACAACTGAACTGAGATTAACCTCTCTGTTACTCTTTCTCTGGTGAGAACAGCATAAAGAAGATTCGAGGAATGTTAAATGATCTATGKTTTATTTCTAATTTCAGAGAGCATCCATATTTAGGAAGAGATCTGTAGCATTATGACAAGACAAATTTAAAACTTTAGTCAATATACAAAAGAGTTTGCTGTCATAGGTATTTAAAATGTTGATTTTCATTCTCAATCCAGTCAGACATATTTTGAAAGCTGGATGTCCATGGCAAAACAGAACTTCCCTTAATCAACTCTGTAATTTTTCTTACTCTGTGCCTAGAAACCCTACTATCATCAGAGAATTTTGCTCTGACGTACCCAACAGCAGCATCACACTTTAAAGAGACCAAATCAGAGTTATGAGCCGCTGCTCTATAAAGTAAAATTGGAATCAAACAAAAACATAAAAATAAGACTGCCTATGCAGCTCTTCCTGCTGCCGTATGTAAACCCTGCACAGCTGGCTCCATGGCTCCATGGAACTGCCAGGAGGTGAGTGATGGGGAGACGGAAGCCCACATGCTGTTGGAATAAGTTTGGAATACAAATGTGCTTTATTGGATTCTGGCAACAACATCTCTTGGTGGTGTCACCAAAATCAGCAGCGCCAAAATGCAGAACCCATCCGGGGAGTTTTCACAACTGTTACCAGCAAAAGGGCACATTTGCCAAACCCGTATTTGAGTTCCCTAGAACCTTACCAAGAATTAAACTGCCCCTTTGTGTCCTAGCAGAGGATAAAAAATACTTCAGGAGTGTACTCAGTTGCAGGATAATAGTGCATGGTACTTTCGCTGGGATTTCACCAGCTCCAGAAGAATTTTAGGAATACACATTTCATTGAAAATCATTAGGGACTTCTGTCAACAAATCCCTTAAGCACTTCTAAAAAATCTCATCATATGTTCCTAAAATTCCCACTGCTAGGGGAAAGCTTGGAGTGCTATCCCTATTATTATATGAAATTTAACTTAGTATTTGTTGTTTAGTGGATGGTTTTAAAAGAATTTTTCTTTTCCTCATCAGCATAGGGATAGTTATTTTAAAAGCTTATTCTGAATATTAATTTATTGGTCACATCCAACAGGAGCATGTTTATCAACCTCCTTCCAAAGTGCCACAGAACAGCGTGCTTCTTCTAATCCCAATTCCTTAGGCACATCTGGAAAGCAGCAGCGCCCTCCCAACACCTTTAACTCGGAGCTTTAGGCTGAGCTCTCAGCTCCTTTGAGACGATGACTCAGTGGCAATTAAATGAAGCCCTTGGGCATCTGGATGGCAGCTTAATTACACACCCAGCTCCAGCTAAACRCGGGTCATTCCACCCCGAGAGCTTTTCACACAACTAAGCAGCATCTTCCAAAAAGTCTTTGACCCTGCTCTTCATCAGCCTGCTGTCCTATCTTGAAATTACTTATGAATATTCATCTACTACAGGATGCCACCAAGTTCTGCTTTAGGGAACTTCTTTTCAGGGCAAGGAGAGTGCCTTTGGACTTCAACGGCAGTTCCTCCCGGATCTTCACCATAAAGGTAAAGGGAATATAATGGATGGCCTCTCCTGGAACCAGGAATAGTGTATTTATTTCCGGGAAAGACATAYATAGGTTCCCTTAGTGACTGCCTTTTGAAAAAGATACTCAGCCAGCTGTATATTAAAGAATTGCAAATGCAGAGCACCAGTGATTTGCAAAGCTTTAATTAAAATAACTAATACCATTTTATCCTTTGTACTTTCTACAGGTTCTTTGTCACACTTGTGCTCATTTTCTATTTAAAGTTCTGAAACTGACTTTAAAATTTCTGTAAGTAGGAACTTCTATACTATTTTGAAATACAGAGCATTTACATAAGCATTTGTATATGAATACCTCAAGGGAGGGAGTGAGGAGGATGGGGCCGGTCTCTTTGCAGTGGTGGCCACTGATGGAATYGGAGGAAACGGCCACAAGCTGAGGCACCAAAAGTTCCACAGGAACTTAAGGAAAAATTTCTTGACAGTGAGGGTGCCAGAGCCCTGGCACAGGCTGCCCAGGGAGGCTGTGGAGTCTCCCTCTTTGGAGATCTTCCAAACCCGCTTGGACRCAGCCCTGTGCCCCGTGCTCTGGGTGACCCTGTGTGTGMGCAAGGGGTTGGACTCGATGACCTCTGAGGTCCCTTCCAACCTTGGGCATTCTGTGATTCTGTCATTCTTTGGCCTCTAAGTGAAGACAGAGGACAACAACAACAACAAAAAAAAGGGGGGATGAGTTTTTTCATTAGAATGACTGTATCTAGAGCAGCCCTGTCTAGAATACAGAAAAACTAAAAATGATGACCCTGAGTCTCTATCCAATCAGAGGACAAAAGTGACAACTATGAGGCAAGAGAAAATATGCTCTGGAGATCATATGCTTAGGCAACACTGAACATATGGCTGGTGATAAAAAGTATTAATGGCTCTCCCAGAATATAAGCTCATGTCTCCCATAATTTGATGCTGTTGGCTGATACAATAAAAACTATTTAATGCTGTCTGTATAAAATAACAAAAACAACAAAAAATTACTAGAGAAATTGTTGAACATTTTCTTCTGTTGCATTTCCAGGAAAAGTTTGTGAATATGTTGCATTTTACTTGTACCATAGTGTTCAGATGTGGTTTGCACTTAGGATTAGATCTCTCAAAAGCAGCAAAACAAGAAAGTCAACACGCTTTGATGTGATTATCAAAGGAAACCATACACTGAAACAAATGGTGCAGCATTATGGCATTACTCCTCGTGTGCCCATAATGAACTGGAAGCCTGAGATGATACAGCAACACACCACACTGTGTGTCCTGAAGTAACACAACACACACATTGATTTTTTTGTTAAGAATTAGTATTCTCTGTATTTTTCATTATGTTTAACTTTCTAATATTTTAATGTTCATCATGTTAATTTATGAACTAAAGATATTTATGACTGTTTTTAACATAACTAAACTGAGCTCACAGGTGACACTGAAATCACAGAATACACAAATACAGTGATGGTGTCTCCGAGTGAAAATTCTTTGTAAGAGCAGYCTGTTAACCAAATTCCTTAAATACTTTGCCTTAGACACAAGTGTGAGGAATGAGCTCAAGCACTCAGTGTGAGCACCACTGCATGTTTCTGAAAATATTCGTTCCCAGAAAATCCACCTAAGTGTAATCCGGAAAGCCAGTGAGAAGACAGCAGGTTTCAGGGGGTAATTACCACTTCTGCATTGCATGGCCCAAGAAAATTGCAGAATTATGCAGCAAGAATAAAACTATGATTCCGGGATAAAATGGGATGCAAAGTATGTTAGGGTCCACACCTTTGGTCAGAAAAGGCCCTCAGCTACACTTGTGCCCTGCCAGCTAGAGAAACCTGTCATTTAAAAATTTTAATTCATTACTTCAGTGCTGTACTGGTTATGAGAACTTGTGCACTGTTTACCATTCCAATTTCTCTTTGCTCCCTTCTCACAACTGCTGTGGAGAGGTTGTGTCATAGGATTATTTCTGATCATCAGAAATAGGATTATTTCTGATCATCAGTTATCAAAATTCACTCTTTATCATTGCCTTAGTGTTGATAAATAGGCAAAATCGTGCAGGTTTGAAAACACTGTGCAGGAATTTCCAATTCTTGCTGAAACATCTCATTATGTTGCAAGAATTTTCACTTACAGTTTACATTTTTTTTTATAACTGCAGGACTGCCAGAGATTAAGTCTATTCATTAGTGGAATTCATCCATCCTTATAAGCCCACAAGCAAACATGCTTAAAAATACTGGGGTTTGACACAGTTCCAGAAAGCATGTGAGCACAAATCTCAACTTGAAATAAAAGAGCAGTCTAGGCATTTGCAACTGTCTCAGAAACTTCACCCTGCAATTAAACTCCAAATACTGACTGCTAAAATATTTTAATTATCCTCCAAACGGTACCACCTAATGAACTGTTTGCTTCCTGTAACYAACTGGCTGACCAAGAAACGATGGGCAAATTATTTAGCTATCAACTTTCAATAAGCTAAAGAGCAAATATAACTAAAGTGACAAGCAGAACATCATAACAGTTGTGAGAATTAAAATGTTAGAACATTTAGATCCCTATTGTATGTCTGGCAACAGAATTTTTGAACATAATAATATTTGAACTGCGGAAAATTAAGGTAAATGTTTTCTTCTAATGATCCCTTGTAAAAGCAACAACTCTTTAGGGCTCAAGATGCAACTTCACCAATTATTAACTATTTAAGGTCTGAAATTATTATTTAATCCGAATGCACACTCATCTAAATAGAGTGCCAGCCCGTTTGTTGCTGAGCTATAAAGCTGCGGCTGACACAGAACCCAACTTTAGTAAACTGCATAGTGAAAATATCTGCCTGAAGATTGTAAAGAGAGGAAATATGCAGGGAATGTTAACTTTGTTTCTGATCTGTTGGCTCCATTTTCTATCTGACAGACCTGGCAATGCCTAATGTCTTTATTTTGTAAGGAATGTGCAAAAAATGGGAGCAGGTGAAAGGTGTCGTTCACTAGGCACATACTCTGGGGGTATTTTTCTGCTTCTGAAAGTTGGAAATCATCTTGTATTTTGGGAATGAAGTCCTCCTTACAGCCTATGACACACAGGCACATACTCACAGCAAAGGGCTTTCTGCAGCCTTCGGAGCTTCATGGCAGTTCGGTACGCCGAAAATCTGACATTGTTCAGGTCAGCTAAAAGGGGAAAATATTGACATGGAAATTAGCTTCACATCTTAAAAATAACCAGACTCAAGAACAGGTTAAACTAAGCTGATCTGTAACATTATAACCATTGGTTCAAAAACAGAGAAAAAAGATATGTTATATAGTATGAGAAAATGCACTCAAACCTTAAAAATCATTCAAAAGAAAGGCAGCCACTTTTAAGAGAAGTAAGAATCTGAAAAGCCTCCCTCTTTTGGCCAGTGTATCAAGTCAGGTTGCCTGCTAAGCAGTCAAAAAATAAAAAAAAAGAGCCCTACRTAGAATCATGGGGAAAAATGTAGGCAACTATAAGCTACTAGGAAAAATCGAAAACAAAACAGAACAAAAAAAACCAAAAAAAACAAAGACAAACAAAAAAGAACCTATTGTACTTTTCACTTAGATTGATACAGACCATGCTCTGAGATCTAAAATATTTCTGGCAAAAAGTCAGTTTACTCAGCTCGGTAAGCTTTCAGGCACACCTTTGAAATTGTATAGAGCTGATAAGGTTGGGGAGCATGGAGAGGAATTCAAGCTGATAAGAAATAAATGATATAATGAGGTTTTTATTGTAACTTTCTCACGTGGCTGTCAAACATCTGCAAAACTCCTCACTAAAGAGAAAAATATGTCTAAGCGCTGGTTCCAAATTCAGGGCATTATGGAAAGAAAGGCAGGGCACAGAGCAAACCAACCCAACCAGAGCAGTTGCACATTGAACAGAAACATTTGTGAGGCTAAGTAGGAACTATGTAAACATCATTCAATATTCAATTATGAGCTATGTAAACTATTACTGAATAATGTTATCTCAGGTGCAGGAAGCAAACACTAGACCAAAAATGAACAGAAAGCTGAGATTTTGGTCAAAATGTGTTTTGGACCAAGTAGACGCAGGAAAATGCATTTGTATCTCTGTTCCAATGGGCTCTGAGAAAGACCGAGGAAGGCCCGTTTGCTCTAGCACCGGCTCTGGCTTTGCTAAGAGCAGCCTTAGGCAGATCCAACTACACCAAGGCTGAAGATGGACTTCCTGGAACCAGGGAGCCCAGGGCAGCGCCTGCCTCTGGCCACGGGCCGCTGCGCGCGGCCACATCAGCAAACCCAGCCCCTGCTGCTCGAGGCTGCAGCTGCTTGCAAGGGACACGGGCCATCCACGGGGCTGCTTTGGGAGCAGGGCAACCGGTGCTGTTCCCACAGGAAGCAGCTGTCACTTGGCAGGGACATAACCGGGCAGCTGCCCGGGGTCTGGAGCAGCGTCCGAGGGCGCTGCCGAGCACTGCCGCGCGCCCCAGCCCTGCTCTGGAAAAGCCTCCGGAGAAGGTCCTGGGCAGACCTGCTCCGGTCTGAACTGGGCTTTGGAGCAAATGATCTCCAGAGGTGCCTGCTATGTTGTGTCCAAGCGGTTCCTGGGCATGGATACTCACAGGATACGCTAAGGACCATCCTACAGAACGCCCTTGCTCTACAGAAAWGGCTTGTTCTGGGCTGGTTGGCTTCAGTGCCCAGCAAAATTTGTGGCTGCCTTTAATTCACCAACGCTGATGGAACCTGTGCGGTCTATGGAGTCAGCCGTGGGAAAACAGCAGCTTTGGAAWCATCAACCACTGGGCAAATAGAGGAAAAACATAAAAAAGCGTGACTAGTTCAGAACAAAGGTCTGCTTAGTGTCTAGGAGCAGAGAGAGAAGATTATGAAAATATTATGAAAAATAAGGCAAACGAAACAATTCTTTGCTGCCATATGCACTGGATTTCTCTACGGCCCTTTGCAATATAATGTTGGGTATCCTGGTATCATCTACAGTGTTGCACAAGTTTGAGTAGCAGAGGGAATACAGGTTCAGCTTAAWAACTATATTTAATTAACCTGTTCTGAATGAACAGCCTGAGGTTCGATAATTCAATAGTCTTGTGCATCTAAATAAAAACGAAGAAGGGTCTCTAAACATTATGTCTTACAAAAGAAGTGGAAAACTTTGGGCTTTGTAGGCAATTTYGTTTTCTTTTCCCAGTTCCCTATACGTTGCTAATAAGCAGGCCTCAAGCGGACTGTTGCTGCCAGCCCTCCCTCCCCTCCTGCCTCCCTCAGTAACACTGACAGGTCCAGAAACGCTAATGCGGTGTGGAATAAACTGTGTAATTTCAATGAAGTCACTTAATCTCTGCTGAAGGCAAATTAATAAAGCAGTCCCTTGCCAACACACTGTGACTTCATCTTCATCTGGTACCCTTGCTGTAACCCTGTACTTGTATTCTGGAAAAGAAAAAATATCCCCAGAAATAACAATTTGGTTTGTTAAAAGTGAGACTGCAAAATTAACTGCACTGGAGATTAATATAGACTGGATTATGCATAGCATGGATAAAAATGAGTAAGCATCCCCTAAAACGCCTTTGAGTATTCCGAGAAAGCTTTGCTATTTAAATTTCACACGGTAAGAAATATTAACCTGTACGCATATTTCCTGTGTACAGGGCAGAAAGTGCAATTCCCGAAGTCGCTTAATCCCAGCAGTGCTACAGTCTGTCTCACCGCAGAGCCGATGCCCACTGCATTTCCTGGCACGCTTCGGGGCAGGCCTTGCGGGGCACCTGCAGCAGGCGGGTGCAGCAGTTTCCTGCCCCATCGCGCACGGGCTGCAGCTGCCCGTGGGTGCAGCCCCGTGCCCGTGGGTGCCCGTGGGTGCCCGTGGGTGCCCGTGCAGCTCTGGGTGCTGAGCTGCCACCCGGGCACCGCGGGAGCCGCTTCTGGCGGAGGCAGCTGCTCCCGCTCTGTGCTCGCCCTGCTCACCCCCGTGCTCCCATCCCATACAACATCGTTGCTTTGGGTTTTACACCCAGCACCTTGGCCTTTTCACTTTATTATTTTCTTCTGTATTCAGGGCTCCTTTAGCCTTTTTCCTCACCCCACTCTCCAATTTGTGCTTGTCCCTTTCATCTATTCACTACCTACTCTTTTTTACTTTTTTTCCCATTTCCACTGTGTAACAAAACCGGCACATGCTAGTTATTTTAAATTCAAAAGTCTCTCCAACTAATAAAAGATTTTATGKCTCTTGAAAGATTACTGTGTTAGTATTTTATAACTAGAAGACAGGAATTCAAATTCTTAGCTGGACTGCAAAGAGAAAGTTGTTCCTTGGAGAGGGCGCAGCAGTGAATTCCCACAAAACAGGGGCAGCTGCAACCAGCAGGTAGGTGAGAGCAGCACGTAAGGATTCCCAAAACTAACTCCCCATTTCCACCTTAYGCTGCCAGGGTTGGTTAGACAGGTAGCTTTAGAATCCCCCAATTTCAGTAATTTCCCCCTGYCACAAATCTTTAATAATTTAGCTTTTTCTCCCTACTCCTGCACAACTCTTAGTGTCGCTGGTTTTCATCCGAAACTGCTGGTGGAAGCAACAGCTTGTTCCGCAGGGGAAAGGGGGAGCCCTTCTCTTCTAATGCGGCTCGAAATATTTTTCCTGCTGGCCCAGGACTTCCCCTAAGACTCCTTAGGCAGGAGCCTAAGGCAGAAAAGGGAAAAGATGCGGCTGGGTAACTCGGCTGGGGAAGCCGGTAGCATCAGGGGCAGTATCAGCACTGAGAGCAATGGGGGACATTGGCTGGAAGGAATGTCCCCCGCCATTGACTGGGAACACGGGGAGGTGGAGGAGGAAGGAAAGACCTTCCCAGAGCCTGTAGGAACACAAGCGGTTCTTCCATTCCTGAGGTTTTGCCTTCTGGCTCCTGAGGGAAAAATCTGACGCTTTCTTCACTCCCAAAGAGCCCACTGAATAGTCAGGACCCACTAAGTGCTACCTGCAGAGTTTTTATAATCTCGGAGCAGGCAGGAAAACTATGTATACACAGCATGCTCCTCTCCAGCCTTTCCCTCCCGCTCCCAAGGGGAATGCGCAGTGTCATCACTTGAAGGAGGTGATTAAAAGTCTGAGAAGCCCTTGAGCTATGAGACTTCTGCAGATCATTTTAATGATATCCCACCCCATCCCTACTCCTCATTGCTCAGAAGTAACTTTCAAACATAGATCAAAAAAATGCAAATGCTCAAGAGCACAAACTGCTTAGGTTCTCAGTAACCCCACAGTGGAAAAGGTTACCTGGGCCGTGGAGAGCAGCACACCRAGGAAGAGAACACACTCGAATGCCTGTTATTAATATTTACATGTAGGAATAGGAAGAAATCATGGCGCTCTATTCCCTCAGCCAGGAATGGACCCTCTGCTCAAAGGGGTATAAATACTTCTAGGGAAGCAGCCCTAAGATTTAGGGACAGAAGCACCGTGAGACAGACAGGGCAGATGGCTACGACTTGTCCCTACACAGCAGCAGATCCACGGGGCAGATCCTGCCACAGCAGGCACAGCAGTGAGATGCCTCCATGATCTTTGCAGGTCCTACTTCAGTTATGTCCTTTGCCTCAGCAAGTCAAATGTCTTTATGAAAGGAATTCAGGGCACTAAACCATAAATAAGTCCCCAAAACTAAGAAGGCTACTCCTTTAAACATCTCTAGTGMCTCCACTTGCTCCATGATAACTAAAACAGAAGTGAGAAGTTGAAAACTGATTTCTTCCATGTCCATCAGCTGCCTACAAACTATTCAGCAAGAACTAGTGCCCTTGTTATACATTCAACTTGAATGGAAGGGACTCCAAACTGTTCATAGTACAAATTAAAATCAGAACTATTAYTGAACCATCACCTCTCCTGCATAACCCTGCACGCGTGCGAGGGGTCCCGGAACACCAGGGCTACCTCCTTCCTCACGGGACAGCACCAGCAGCAYGCTTTGCAGCGCCCCATTTCCAGGGCAGGGCAGAAACAGCACTAAATACACCGAGCAGCTCCTCCCGGCACTGAATGGGCAGGTAAAATCTCCCCTRTTTCAAAAGTGTTCAACGGACTGAACATCAACAATCACCTGGAACATTTGGTTTTATTCCGAAGTAGCACTTGTCTATGATCCAGACAAGGGAGTGTTATCCCTRAGCTGCTTTCCATGGTCATTCTTGGAAAGACTAATCACTCCACAGTTGCTCCAGCTGCTGGGAGCACTGACTAACTGGAAGGTTTCGTTTCATAACGTACTGCCCTCTAACAGTGGCTAATCTGACTGAGGGCTTTAACTCTCTGGGATGGGACAGACTATCTCCTGTCAAAGGTTGTTCAAATAAATCGGCTCTTACATGCAGTGTAATCAGAAGGCACCTCAGAGAGTCCTTTTAACCTGGAAACCACTCTGGTTTTTAGCTTAAAGAGAGCTACTTGTTTATATTCTTGGGAATATTACTGAAATTATTTTCTTAATGAATGAGGATAGAACAATCATTTTCTCACTGCCTGGCTACGATTAAACTCCAAAAAACACTTCAAAAGCTCCAGACACAACCTGTATCCCAACAGTAAAACAGAACACCACCTTACTTCTTTCAGTGAAAAACTGGATCTCATCAGGCTAAACCATCTTATCAAATCCTCGCCCTTTTTTTTTTTTTTTTTTTTTTTTTTTTTTTTTTTTTTTTTTGGTATTTATTTTTATTTGCAAGGACAAAGTGTGAGCCTACACTGACACACTTCAAAATCTGGAAGCCTTACTGAACTCTAGCATGTGATAAACTCAAGTTGCTGTTCATAAACATATTGCCTGCAGTGGATGAACGAATCTGGGAATACAATGCCTCTGTAGCACAGCCTCAAACACTGCTTGCTGCACAATCTGGAACAGACCATAATTTCACCACTAGCCACCCAGTCTTCATGTTTCATCAGCCATTTACAGTCTTTTCAAGAAGTCTCTTCTCACATAGACTCAATACAGCTGAGATTCCCTGTCCAGTTCATGAGGATTCTACATTTCTTCCCGCTGCACAAAACCTTTCCRTACATCTTCCAGGGATGCCCTGCAGTGGCACATATGGCCTCTTTAGGAACTGTAATTTAAAAATGCAGATGAGACAAATGCACAAAGGAAAGAAATTAATCAAGGAACACTGCTTCATATCAGCTGGGTCTTAGCCACTGACTCTTGTACGGTAACCATAATTAATGCTATCATCTGCACTGCTTTGAGAATAAATGATGCTAAACACTGTTGTTATATACACACAGCCACGTCGCGCTGTGTATAAAAAGGCTCCCCAGGAAGCGATACCACCACGCTGCACTGGAACTGCCCACGAGTCACCCGGCTGGCAGAGCCTCTGCGGACGAGTTAGCAGGAGGAGGATGCACAGAGCACCGGGCTGTGCCCGAGCGCATCCGGACCGAGAAGGGCCCGAGCGCCGCGGCATCCGCAGCACGCTGACCATCTCGCCATTTAGTGAGGCTTTCGGCAACAGTTCAGCTTTGCCTCAGCCTGCAGGCTCAGGACTGCAGGACGGGGGCCGATACAGACCTGCGTTTTGCCCCATGCAGGGTTTGGCATGAGGCTGGGAACCTGCACTCCCTTGAACGCTCGCTTAGATGGGGCCTTAACGAAATATCATAAAAAAAACCAAACTGCAAACAAGCAAACTTCAAAAATATTACTGAATGGACCCCATTTGCAAACCAAATGTGTAATGCTCTTGAGTCAAACCTTCCTCTGCATTTATGCATTCCATTACAGAACATCACTTTGCTCTTTCTTTCACTGCTAATATACCTATGTTACAGATTTCTGGGGRCACGAGGCTAAATACTGCTAATTGGCAGCCCACAAGGAAATGCAGGTTTCTCTGACACGGTTATTTGCATTGATTGCTAGAACTCCCAGATTGGACTAGAATGAAATGAAAATTAATATCCAGATTATAATTTGCCTGAAAATAACATTAAAGGATAAGCAATATTCTTCTAAAGTCTATATTCCCCATCTCTGGAGATTTCTATAGAAATCCACTGTTGGATGTGTGTGATAGGCACCTCTTATTACTGCAAACATGGGCTCAGTGGGCTGGACAGGAACAACATCTCAGAGAAAACCAGTACACAATGCTATAGTTTTGTAACAAAAATACGTATTTTCATATGGCAGAGAGGGGCAGTTCACCCTCCTCAGAACTACCTTAGGAGGACAAATTAAACTCCACAGGCCAAAAATAAACCAAAAAAACCCAAAAGCCATTATTTATTTTGGTCATTCAGTCAGAGGTAAAACCTCCCCTTTCCGCACAGAGGAGTCATCCACAAGAGCAGTGTGGTGGTGGTTGCCCAAAGCCCAGCGGAGGTGCAGAAGTACCTAGTGGCACCACTCATCTCACATGAGCCACTTTAGACACTCATTCCAAATATTCTGCAGGAAAAGTGCTCTGCTCTTCTTTCCGCCCCCAGTTAATGGGAAACTGGCACCAGCTGCCGGTCTCCTTGGGATTTATCCTCTTGCCTTACCTTGGTGACTCAGGGGAGGGACACAGACACATGTGTCAAGGTTTCTGGCTGCAGCCTGCTGCTGGAACTACTGTTTACAGTGATACTAGTGCATCCTGAGGAAACACACGCTGTCRCTCCCTGGGAAGGCTGGAGGAGGGAGGCCCCAGTGAGCATTAACACTGTGACACAACAGCCCGAGTTTTGCTGGGCCATCATTACGAAGGTCAGATTCATTTTCAGCTAAAGACAAAATGTTACTGTTTGGAGCAAAGCCGCCTGCAATCGAAYGATCACACCGAGAGCCTAGCTGAAAAAAAATTAAGCCGTTCCAGACTTATTTCTGCTCCTCTTGTCTCTCCGCCAACCCAAAGGTCCTTGAATTCTCCCAGACACAGTGAAATATCGTAATTTTTATTTCGGTGTTGCYCTGGGATCATTGTGGAAGGTGTGGAAAAATAATTTGCAAGGGACTKTTAAAGAAACGGGAACAAAGAGAGCAGCTCTGCTGCAGGGGAACTGCTTTTGGAAAGGCAAGTAGCTGGAGCAGCTCTTGACACTTCAAAGACAGAGGCTTCAAATATGAGGGAAGTCGGAAGAAGGGGCTCGCGGCGGCACAAATCCCAGCCCGAGGAGGTCTGCCCAAACCCGCCTCTGCACCGCAGCTCCCCGTGTCATTTACTGTTACTGCCTTTCCCATCTCAGCACTTACTTTTTTTTACTGTGTTCTTCAYTTATATAATTAGTCAATCAACATCAACACCTAGTAGATAAATGGAACMACGTCGCCGGGGCCATTACTCCACCTACCGCCCCTCCGATTTGATTATGGAATGCCAACCATGTCGTTCAATGCTGACAGCTTCTCAGGTAACTTTATGCAACCTTAGCTCTAAATGAAGAGCGCAACAACACCAAACTTGCTCAGGAATACACTGGAGCTTTAAMCAAAGCTTACAAGATTGGTCTGCTGTTTAAATAATAAAGAGCAGTCTGCAGCAAAACTTTGAACAACTTAAAAGCAAAAGCTTCTCTGCTAAGATCAACCAGCTAAAATTTTATGCTACACCTATTAAATTTCAAATCAAATATTTTACAGTTATGACTACTCTTTTTACAAGTGGCCGTATTTCTGAAAATAAGCTCAAAGAAGCTTTGGAAACACTCCTTCACGGGTAGCCTGTTTTCTAATTCCTTCCCAAGGTTCTTCCCGATCTCTCTGATGCCATCGCTACCGGTGGCAGGACACAGGACTCCATGGAGCAGCAATCTCACACAGAAACTGTTGCCGCATGTTTCTGTGTCCCTCCCTCAGTACCAGATATCCCTATTAATTTAGCTTCAAACTCATAAAATCAGAAATAAGTGGACCATACCAGAAAAAAAGAAGTCAAAGGCAATCAATTCAAAACCTGGAATTCATCTATTTTAGCAAGATATAATGCAGGCATTACATGTATGTGTGAAATAGATATTTTTACAGAAAAGCCTTTAGTGCCTCAAAGATAGAGGCCAATGAGCAATGACCCCTTGTCCAGATTGCAACTTTCTTCATTCACTAAATACTAACTTTCCAGGATGTTTTTAAGAATATAAGCCAGACTTACGGCTCCCCAGCAAATTATGATATGCATTAGTATCAGCTAAAATGTGGTACACTTGCAGAAAAGTAAATTATCAGTTAGAATTAGAGATATACCCAGAGCTACATCACATAGCTGTTTTCTTCTTTATAGGCTGAGTAGAGGAATTGGAAAAACATAAATGAGAACTACACACTATTGATAGGCTTGATATCACTTTTGCTGCATTTGCCTGAATTTTACAATTCATGTATTCTACTGTATTTTTAGAATGCATATATACTGCAAAAAGATGGCTAAGCTTTTTACTATCTTCTTCATATAAACGAGAAGCAAAATTTACATCCTTATGTGGGGAAAAATAATAGGACCTAATGAGTATGCAATACAAAATCAACTTTAATCACATCTTTTCAGATAGAATATTACCGAACAGTCTGAAAAGGCTTCAAACACTCCATTATTCCTGCTTTGACCTGAGGCAAAGCAAAGCCCTGACAACACATTAAGGGCTCTATTCAAGACTAAACGGGCTATGCCTGTATTATGCAATTTACAGGAGAGTTAAACAATGCTGAATATACCTGATTCAAAAATAATAAAAAAAAAAGGTATTATTTTCAGAAGCTCAGCAGAGCTTTGGCGTAAGCGGCAATGCACAAAGAATCACCTTGTTTAACTGGCTATGTACAAACATGTGAACATCTAAGCTTACTATATAGAAACACATATTATGCATCCTTTGCTAAAACCAGAGTTGCTTCCATACTACTAAGCTCCTGGTTCCAGCCTAAAAGGGAAACTCTATCCAGTCAGAGGACTTCACGTTGGGATATTCCATGCTCCGGGACTGAAGGGAAAACAGAAGGATTTTATATGAGGGATAAAAAAAAAAGAAATAACAGAACAGAAAAAAAAAAAGTCTGCCTAAACATCTTCTCATGTTCTTTCTTTAAGCAGTAAGATATAAGGATGGCTTAAACGCTTGACATCCAGTYGATTACACATAGTGATAAAATTCTCAGCTAAACTAAATGCAAACTGACTTCAACCATCCTTTGAACTACTGACCTGAACCCATCCAGGTGTTTTCTCCCCCATATATATATTTACCTTCTTCATCTTCAAGAGCAAAGCTAGCTGAACCAGTGAAATACCAGGAGAAAAGGAGTTTCAGCAGAGCTTTAGGTCTGACCAGCAACAGTGTCAGAAATATGCAATTGCAAGATCAAAGCAGTCTGCAGAGTCAGTGGGAGTTCAATTAACAGGGCATTGTTCAAAGATCGACTGTACTGAGAAATGTCTGCATGCACAATCACTGTTTGTCCTCATCCTTTCAACTATTCACTTTAAGGGAAGAGATATAAAGGAGGCAAACACTGCAATACATTATAATTAAGTGGCAAGTCAGTGCTTGTCTGCTTCGGCATTCAGTTAGCTTGAATTTATACACTTTATTGTCCCTTGCTGATGTATGGAGCAGTATCCTGGGTTATTTATAAAACATAAATTGCTGCCACATTACTAATATTATAAGTAAAAACTGACTTCACACTATTTCATTTCATTTTATTATATAGTTTTTCTTAAATAAAAAAAAAGGGGGTATGTCTTCATCACAGAGCAGTGCAGAGATACCTGAGCTACCTTGAAACAGATTAGCTGAGTTACTTGCAAACAGCCTGATTAGGCCAGCACAGAGCTTAGCAGGAGACAACTGAAGCTGTTTTTCACCACGGGAAATAAGGAAGCCCTGGATGGGAGGCTGGGCTGCCCTGGTGCTTGAGCTAGCTTGTTTTAAGCTGGTTTGTGCACCTCTGCTGTAGAGGTGTAGCCTCCTCTATGAGTGCAGCATATTCACTGACATATCTTTTAAAGAAATATAGTTTATCTTTTATTAGAYCCTCTCTTATTTATTAGCAGGACTATTATAAAGAAATAGCTATTAAAGGGTCTGCTAAGTAGCCTATAGTAGAGTATGGGTTGATCTATTATATCTTAGAGATGTCTTTCTGTTAATAACATCAAAAGCTGCTGAAAATCTCCATGAGAGAAGCCCAGCCCAGGTTTGCCAGTCAGGTATTCAGAACGGTATCACACTGGCTGCCATTCGTCCCAAGTATTCAAAGAGCTTCAACAAATAAAGTAGTGGTAACAGCTTGGCAAACCATTTAAGCTGGCTCCCTACCATCCACAAGGCAACATTAACAGCAGCTTGGTTTGATTTTTCATCTGTCTTTTGTAAAATAGGTTAGAGAATGAAAAGATTCAGAGTTATACTAATTAAATATATATATATATATATATATTTAAATTCTGTCCTAGTCTTTCTCATAAAGAATTTGCAGGAATGTACCTGAATAACTTCATAAATCCAGCACACATTCCAAACAGGCTAATGTAAATAATATGAATATCTTTATCTAGTATGCTTGAAATGTGTGATTATGACCTGCATATTTCTCTGATGGAAAATTCAGCCTTGGCCTAGGTAGCAGCTTCTCATTTTCACCTGGCTGAATTTTAGAAGGCCTGGAAATCTTTCTCTTAACAATTAATTCAGTTAGAAGAAAACCAAAACAAGAACAAGTAGATGTGTCTTACCTAAAGACTGGTAAAGCTCAGTCATTTTGGGATGATCCCAGCAGGTGGTTTGCGTCTCATGGCTACAATATAAAACAGAAAAGTTAGTAAAACAAAACCCTGCATTTTCTCTTGACATTGCACAAGGAGTAGGCCAAGGTCCATACCACCATTCTGTCCCAGGCTGCCCCTGAAGCCTGGGCTGCTGAAGGACAGAGTCTCATCAGTGGCAGAAACGCCTTCTTTCATACAACCATTCACACAATGGTTATTTTGTACCATTACTTTAAGGCATCGGGCTCCAAAAGCCCATGATCAAAAGGGCTGATAAACTTTTAAGTACTGTAAGTATTTAGCTATGCAATAATGTTCAGGAGAATTTGTAATCAGTTATACTCCATATAACCCATTATTTTTTTWAAAAGTCTTATGTTTCATTTGGATCATCCCCTGATTCCTCCATATCAGAGGACGAATGTTTAAAATCTTCTTAGCTGTTCTCAGCAATTTAAAGACTGTTCTGTCCGGGCACTGATGTCCATCACCTTTTGACACGTTTTACTTCGAACGCTTCCAGCTCTTTCGGGAGTGTTGCATAAAAGCCACCAAACGCTACGACTGCAGCCACTGCTTCCCTTCCAACCACCTGTGCAAGATGTGCACGCAACGGTCCCCTGAACCGCTGCCCCGGCCTGCGTTCGGGCCGGTGGGCTGCACCCCACATAGAGACAGTCTCTGCCTATGCAAGACTAAACGCTGCACTTAACTGGTTCCTGGGAGTCCTTTCCCAGGCCCTAAAGGTCCCTGTTAAGTTTCGGGAGGCAGAACTGTTGGGAAGCCAGGAAAAACCTTCACCGGGGTTATGAAACTCTGCAGTGTGACTAGAATGCAAATGGGACAAGCTCTGCATTGAAGCTAGCAGCCTTTGGTTTGCAGCAAAACATGTTGCCAAAAGACACGCAGAGCGTGAGAAAGTCAACGAAATAAAGTGGCAGTGTAAGAAAAACTCATGTCRCCAAAGTTTACACATTTCTTGTTTGTTTATTTTTTTCTTTTTACGACAATACACAGAGTGCGATAGGGCTTCCATCAGCATGGAAAGCTTACAAAGAAAAGGCTAAATTATTTATCTGCTCACTATGCCCAGTTCTGGCTAAACACTACTTAGCTGTCTGAGAAGATGACTATGTGAATTGTTCAAGATCAAACTCTGACAGGTACGTGGTGGCTGGCCATGTCATTCGCAGTCGCTGCACCTAACAAGCAGACGGGCTGCTGCTCCCAACGCACACCCGTTATTTGGAAGAAAACACAAGAGAGAGCAGGGCCTGCCCGGAGTCACTGGAGGAAACTCCTTGCAGCTCCGGGGGGCTCTTAACGCACAACCCGGGGGCAAACTGCAAGCCCTGCACTACAAGCTGCGCACTAGCGAACAGGCTAACGACCTTGAATCACCGAACGGCTGAGGTTGGAAGGGACCTCTGGAGACCATCCAGTCCAACCCCCTGCTCCAGCAGGGACACCCAGAGCAYGGGGCACAGGCGGGGCTGGAAGATCTCCAGAGAAGGAGACTCCACAGCCTCCCTGGGCTGCTCTTCTTGAGGCAGAGTGCTCCCCTGCGCGGCCCTGCAGGTGCCACCTGGGCTGGAAAGGGTGACGCTTTCAACAAAACACACACTTCAGCATGACCACTGCTAAAGGAGAAGTCATGATGTGTTTCTCACTGTGATTTAATCTTCTTCTACAAGACTGGCTATTCCCTTGATCCCAGCAAGCACTTTATCGATATATTCGGGAGGTTACTGTGAGCAATGATTTCCAGGTTTCGCTCCGTAACTGCCATAAAGAATGAAATTCTTTCTTGCATCACAGGCAATGAGCTTAAGGAAAACTGCAGGCACAGTGTGGCTCCAGCTGGACAAAAAAAAAGGATTAAAAAAAAAAGAAATCTTCTCAACCTCAGCATCTGCTCTTCCTAATTACGGTGGCTAAAAATAGAAAAAGAAGGAGAAGGCCCCTGGAACACCTGAGATAGCCTTGCTCTTTGCACTGGTAAAAATGAGCAGTGCAATGGGAGGAGGCTGCAGTCACATTAAGGAAACAGATTTGTCTGATTTTCAAATGCAAAAATTTGGTAGCTTAAAGTGAAAACCTGTTTATCCAACTCAACTGCATCTGASTGAGATTTTTTTTTTTACCATGTTTGGTATACGGGGAGGTTCTACAGCTTTTAACACATCCACTTAAAATGCATTTTAGAGGTGAAACAGAAGCAGCTCCCATTTCTACACCGATGCCATAAAATTTTGGCCAGCATAAGCCTCTGCTTGTATAGCAGCGGCCTGAAGGAGAAGAGGAAGAGAGAGAGAGTATTTACTGCCCAAGAACTGCCCAGAGAGGCCGTGTGAGCCAGTCAGGCCAAGGCACTGCAGCACCCACTGACTGAGCGGCCGCAGTTGGTCGGCACCCAACTCAGTCCCCATCAGCAGCGCCCAGGGCTCGAGCCGGGCACCCCTGGCTGGGTTCCCTGCGGGCACGGAGCCCCCGGGCGGGCCCCGAACAGGGGGAAAAGCATCCAGAATTTGACAAATAGGTTTGTCAAACTGGAGGCTGAGGTGGAAGCAGGTGAAAGAAATTGAAGAATTTTGCCCATCATTTTCCCCGCATCTACTATCTAAAATGCTGTGAAGTACTTGGGAGATACTTGCATAGCGATGGTACCAGTGAATCTTACGCCAAATCTTAAAGTAAAAAATGGAAGGAAAAAAAATAAAAAACACAAGCCCTTATGCACAGACTTACAAGAAGTCTCTGAAAATTCCTGCTTATATTTTCCCTGTGGAATTAGTTAGGAAGTCTCACATTGGTCTACGGATAAACTATATCACTTTAGACTCCATAGCTGTAAATCTGGTAGCTTCCAAATTCCTCCCCAAAATGTTGCAAAGCCATCGGGTATCCGGCAAAGGAGCTGGAAGCAAATATGCACGGAGAATTCTAGAATCACGTGCCTGCAGGGAAGAACAAAAGCCCCGCTTTAGAAGCCRAGAGCTGCTGCGTTTAATCACTCCTCAACGTTACACGGGAGATCATGTTTGTATTGACTTTTTTTTCATATATACTAAGGCCTAACCATGTATCAGTGAATTTTGGTGTGTATGGATTAAGTTTATGGCATTTATTAATCAGCTGGAAGATACTTTAAAAAAAAAAAAGAAAAAATCACTGCCAGAGAAATACTGGCTTTCAATTGCTTTTGTAAATTTTTAATGTAAATAATCCCAGCTAGCCTGTGTGCTCTTCTTGATGTATATAAAACTAATTCCCTCAAAAATACACCACCTTCCGTTAGGGGCTGCTCTTCTCACTTCATCTACAGGTCACAAAGATGGAGTTTGCAGGGCAGCTACATTTCCCCCTCTCTTCCCCCCTCCGCTTTTTTTCTAAGCTTAGTTCCAAGCTACAGGAAACACATCTTTGCTTAGGGTAAAAACATGCRAGTTAGTGAACAGCCCAACTCCTAACCTCTGCCACCTTCCAAGCAATGACCTGCGCTGGGGCAGAAAAGCCTCTGCGAGGTTTTTATAACGATTTTGTGGCAATTCAGCACAGATGACTGACCCTCGCAGCGGAGGAGAGGGACTCGAGGGGCCTGCAAGCAAGGCAGGGTTTGAAAGAGACGACCTGGGGCGGCTGGGGGCCCGCCAGGGCTGGGCGCCCACGCGACGGGGGCAGATGGGGCTGGTACTTGGCATGCAGCACACACGGAGGCTGCAGCTACTCGGCTCCAGCTGGAACGCGCTCGCCTCTTAACTGAACACTCGTAGCTCCCAAAGTTATCAACAATTCCGCACACAAGTGCAGCTCAAGGAAAGGTCAGATCCCATCGAGACTGTTCTTCCTAAGCCTCTTTGCCATTTTCAAAGGCCATTTAATTGCGAGCTTTGGGGCTGGCCTGCTGGGGGAGGATTTGTGTGGATGCCCTTATTGTGAACAGCCTCTAAAGCGGAATGCCAGCTCAGCAGTTGCAGGGGCCTCGGCCACGCTCGGCAACGCCGGGGCATCCCGAGCGGCCGTGCAGCAAAGCGCCTGCCGGGCCGCAGGCTCCGGCGAGCGAGGCCCAGCGGAGGCTGCAAGGCCCGGAGCAGCACCCGGAGCAGCACCCGGAGCAGCGCCCGGAGCAGCGCCCGGAGCAGCGCTGTGCGAGGCTCCCCGGCCGGCAGCCCTCTGCGGAGGCTGCAAACGCGCACACGGGGAGGTACTCGAGATGCCTTTGCGAGGAGCTGCCCACATGCAAAGACATTAATGTGCACGCTCAGGATTTTTTTGCAATACTGCACAAGCTCACGGGACACATTTTTCCATTTGTTTCTTCATTTAGGACAATTAATTAATGAGCTTTCAAATCACAGAGTTTTTGCAACAACAAGATACAAGTGTGCTCAGGTGGCTTGTCTTCCTCTTTCTCACCTGCCTGATAAAGATGTGGAAGTAGAAAGGAAAGTTAAACGAGGTCTGAAGTGGAGCACAGCAGCAGCGGGTAACGGTGACACGCGCGTGCTGCTGCCACTGGGGCACTAAAGACACCGAAAATGCCGTGGGGTGAATGCATCGTCTTYGCTTCCTATCTGCCCTCCGGGAGCTGCAGGAGCACCTCATTAAGGGATAACCATGCTGCATTTGCAAGGGTAATTTCTATGTGGGGAATTCTGCTGCACGAYGCCCGCGCAAATTCCCCCGCTCCTGCCGGAAGCTGCGGGATTTGTCCCTCACCCTTGCTGCTACAGCTAATAACATACAGGACTGAAAACCTCAACTCGGGGGATGATATTCTAAGTGACACACTAACCAAACCACATTTCCCTTTTGTAACTTCAACTCTTTGGACAAAAGRTGCTTATTTTCCCCTTCCTGCATTTGATATTGCCTTTGAGCAATACCCGCAGCAGGAAGAACAGAGAATTCCCCCTGTCCACGTCCCCCATCCTAATACATTCCTGCACACATCAAACCGAAACATTCACAAACCTTTTTAATCTCTCTTGATCTTACCTGTTCTCCCCCTTTCTGTATATAAGATTCAGTCTCTCATGTTTATTCATTGCTAAGCTGTGGGGTCTACAATTAGAGACTGCATCTGCTCTCGGCACTCTGAACTGCTACATTCTCCTCATTTGTTAGAGCAAATCCTGCAGCTCTTCTCCCCTTCCCCTTTATTTGCAAAGGCACCGAGACCTAGATGTTCCTAGGAACGTGCATGTGTATGTACGCTCCTGAAGCGAGAAATTCTGCCGGGGGGCAATAAATAAGACAGTTTACACACACACATCAAAAACCTCCAAAATGTCACAGTGCACTGATATGCTCTAATTTCAACCACCACAACGCTCTCATCTCTTGGCTTCAAGAGGAGTAAAAGGTTACTACAACTGCCTTATGGCTGGCGCCAAAAAGCCAGGATAAACACGACAGAGCTGCCTGGGCTTTGTTAGACTAACATAAATGCAGCTTAAACTGCTTCTGTGAATAGTTACTACCACTCACCTAAAATAAAAGATGTTTTGAGCAGTGGACGACAGTTATTGCAAGAAAGACTTAACATTTYGTGTCTTTTTACATTGTTTCTTTAATTCCTGGAGCAAAACAAGTTACTGCTGTGGAAAGCATGAGGCAGAGACATGAAAAGGTGGCACTCCCTTGTGCCTTACAAAGGGCTACTGTGTTCATCTTTAAATCCAGAGACCAGTGATCTGTGCCCAGAGTTTATTTCTGCTGAAGCCAAGGCTCGGTGTCTTTTCAGAAAAAAATAAAGGTGACTTTTGCATGTTTTATTGGCTTTTGGGAGATTTATCAGGAGGCTGAAGGGAAGCTCAAATGCACATGAAAAGTTCGTGCTGGTACTGGGAATGAATGGAAGCAGGAGGGCAAATACCAACTGCCAAGTACTGAATAGCAACTCTTTCTCTTTTCTCCCCGGTGATGTTAAACATTTATTTTGTACACTTTGTCACGGGCAAAGATTACGGCTCGGCTCTTAGGGCTTGGTGAGCCTGCCCCTCCAGCTGTTACTTGTCCACTGGTCTATTTGCTTTGCAAAGCTTATCCTCGCCGCTGCTGCCAAAGCAAGTGCACTGCAGGCTCCTGTCGTCTCAAACAGCGCCGACTTCAACGTGCTCCTTGGCGCTACGAGGTCACRGACCCTGCATGTGCCCAGGGTTTCCCTTCCTCGGCTCCTGGGCTCGTGTCCTTGCCCCAAAGCCACCTCTCAGCCCAGCGGCGGCTGCAGAGGCAGGCCGGGCTGCCCGACACAGCATCCCCAGAGGGACATGCTGCTTTTTAACCTACCTGCTGCAGCAGGGCAGGCGCCGCGAGCACACGCRTGGGGGACGTGCCGGGAACCCTGCTCGCTCACTAGACACACAGCTTCTAAACGTGGGATTACCAGGAAAAAGAAAGAAAGAAATGGGCGCTCCTCGAACCATTCGCATGTTCGGAGGAATCGTGCAAAAGTTGGCTCGGGAACCGAACCTCACGGGTGCCGCGCGCCGCATCGGCGGCGTTTCACAGCATCCCTCTCTCCTTGGAGAGCTCCAGGCTCACAGAGCCGGCGCGGATCCCCATTCTCCGGGGCGCCCCGAAGGCGCTCGCCATCTCGGGCGCAATTCCCGCCTCACGCTCCGGATCTAAGCGCGCGGGCCC
>NW_020455743.1:1591589-1602596 GCF_003342845.1 Nothoprocta perdicaria
GATTTCCAAGGAAGACTTAAGTTCTACCGGCTCCAAGTCTGGGGATTAGCTCGAGTTCTGCTCCGTGCTTATTCCCGCTCTGGAGTCACTAGGAAAACACGAGCTGAGGACTCCGGTGGGGTGTCACCAGCCTGTCCCATCAGGGCAGCACGTCCATCCCAAGCACCGGGGCCCTCCGCGCTGTCCGGGCAGGGCTGCTCCAAAGGCTGCTCCTCAGCGCTAACAGCAGCACCAAAATCCCTATTTTATCCTGGGAAAATGAGTGCAGAGGAAAAAGAAATCTTCTTATCCCTAGTTCCCATACCACATCTCTGTCCTATCGACTGCTTTCCAATTACACATGGCAGGAACCCCACGACCTGGGGTTTTACCCTGAGTATTGGGGTGTTTAGGGCTCTCCTTATAGCTTAAGGTGTCGGGATTAGCCGCTTTTACACAATGCTCAACAAGCAGTTTAAAAAGTCCCTTTCCCCTCCACCCCAGAATATAGATTAATACATTAGTTTAGAGRTGAAGGTAGCGTTAAGGAAGAATCTCGCCTTTTCCCATCTTCACCTACCGCGGGAGAGCTCCCTTTCCCACCTACTGCAACACASCGTCTTTAAAGTATGGTGAACGCATGCACTGGGATGAACTTCACAGTCATTGAAATGACAGAGTTGCCCGTTTCATACAGAAGGATTCACTGAAGCTTTGCCCTGAAGTCTACGGTGTCAAAAGAAAAAAGCATTTGTTTTCCTTAAAGAATTATCTAGCACTGATTCCCACGGAACACATTCCATGGAATACATGCAATTTTTTTTTCACTCTGACTAGGGAGTTTCCTGGTCCACCTTAACAGGAGCTTGATGCTGCCATTATCACATTCGTCTTCTTTCCCACACAATAGTGCCAAGTAATACAAATTTAAAAACCAGTCTGAAATTCTCATACTTTGCATAATCTTCTTTCTCCTTGAGTTACAAACAAAGCATTGTATTCAATTAGACTCACAGCAGGTGAAAACCCCAATTAGTGAGACCACTTTCTTGGCTTTTTTTCCCCTAACTTACACCCACACACCACTTCTTTTTTTCCTTTTTTTTTTTTCTTTTTCTCCCCTAAACAATAAAGGGGAACTCTGAGTCATTCCTCAATTGAAAAGCAAATTAACCCTTTGATCTCCCAAATCAAACTGCTACCCACTCAAGAGCAACCAGGGAAAACATGAATGTTGAAAGATTTAGGCATTAAGGCCTATAGACTTTTTAATTTGATTTCATCAAAAGTCTATTTAACATTCTGATTGTTTGCAAATTCACAAAAGCTTTTAGCTATTCCAATTGACCTCAAAATGATACTTTTACACATCAGATAAAAAAGTAACGCCAATCTGATTCAAAAGTATTTTTAAACTATTCATAATTTGTTACAAACATGTGTTTTATTTGTCATTTAAATGAATCTCATCTTTGGCGTTTTTAACTGAAACAATTTTTTACACATTTTTACACTCATTTTTAAGCCATTTATTTTATAAAAGCCAGTTGTCTTCCTGCAGAAAACAAAACAGGATTACAGGGTAAGCAGATTTTAATTCCCTGTGGTGTTTTTGTTACTCCAGGGCTATTCAGCCAATTTGTGCACCTACACCGAGTCCTAATCAGGAGGAGAACAGAGTTTATTTTAAGAACTTGGGAATTCCCACAGTGTAGTTGTTACCTACTGGACTCTGTCCGGTCAAGGCCTCTTTCTCTTCAAAATCCACCAGCACCAGGTGCTAAAGGGGAAATCGCAGCCCCACAATAAATGAGAACCTGCACTCAGTAACGGTTCTTAATATACTGGGCTGGTGTCCTAAAATGCTTTCAGGAGAAGAAGGAAGAAAGGGATTTTCAGGTGASGATAGGTTTCTCGTGTTTGGGGTTACTGAAATCTATGCACTTGAGAAATAAGATCTTTAATTCTACTATCTCCTTAGAATTTGGTTACTTTCCTGTGGGAACAGAGCCACAGACTTATACAAATATTAAAAATAGTAATCCAAATGTAGGATAACACATTTTTAAATAACATTTTTGGATATAAATCATCACATGTTTCATGAAGGAGGTGAGCATCACTACCTCCACCTGGCAGATGCGGGAAGCTGCATGGAAGCACAGGGACCTGCCGCCAAGTGCCCTGTAGGGCAGACGCAAGCGCACAGCTTGCACCTCCTTTCATGAGTTAAAAAACCAAAGGCACCTTATTTTTACTTATTGCTTATCCTTATTTTTACTGTCATTGCAAGGAAAGACACGACACGTCCCTCTTAGCTAAGGCCTGCTCYGGCGGCTCCGTGAAGCACACAGCGGTGCTTGTAGGGGAAGCTTTCCCACTTCCCAGGTCTCTGGGTAGTGGATTAGCCGGCGCTCGCGTTGCGTGTAAGCAGGCATTGTGGTGCCCTGTGTCGGGCTGCCTAATCCGTCATGCTGTTTGAGCCTATTTTCTCTTCCTTGGTATAAATAAATACTAAGAATCACTTGGGATGGCAYGATGACACTTTCCTGGATCATCTGTGTTAAATATGCTCCAAGGGCTGGCATCTCCACGATTTTTTCTGCGTTTGTTGATAACCCTCTCAAAAGAGCCAAGAAGAGAATATTGTTTTGGATGATTTGGCTTTTCCTTCTTCTTTTTTTTTTTCTTTTTTTTTTTTTTTTTTTTTTTCGGCTGTTTGTACATTACCTCTGAAATCAGAGTAAAATACTGGAAATGCAGTGAAGACAATAACAGTTTTTGAAATTCTCATTAATTTTCCTCAGTATTGTATGTTGGTGACCTCCTAGGCTGTTCAGAGCCACACAGCGCTCGAATCCATCACCTGTGCCATGGGAAGGGAGCGCTGGGGAAGGAGCCAAGCGCCTTCCACCCACGGAGGGAAACCTCATTCGTGTCCTGGTGAAGCGAGAGCAGCAGATGCTTCTCTGCGTGGACGRGCAGGGCTTCACACTGCAAGGCAGCCAGCGAGCTGGCAAGGGCTGCTCAAGTAATTTACCTGCCGTGTTTTGCTGAGATCTTCCTGGCGCACGGCGAGTACAAACAAGAACCTCCTTTTTTTTTTAATAAAATTAATTTTGCAATGGATACAGCCCACAACTATTTAATGCACAGTATGGGAAATGCTGCTGCACAGTATGTGTAACATCTCTTGTGTTCCCTCACTGCATCTCTGTGAGCTGAACTTTTACTAAAGAAACTTGATTAAAACAGAGATCTCAGTCGCCCTACCAGATGAGTATCGCAGAGCCCTGGGTGCAGTTTGTGTGCCTGCTGTCACGCTGCTGCGCGTGCCGTTGATAAAAAAGGGGTGACAGGGCTCCTCTCAGGCTGCATACACGAGATGAATTTTGCCTTGCTGGTATCGTGGAAAGGTTAATTTAGAGAGGACAAAATTGGTTGCTGGCTGAAACCGGGAATTTAGACAACCTGCGGTAGCGAAGCGGCTGCTCAGGCTGCTGCAGGGTTTGACACCCTGAGAAGAGGAGCAGAGCTCAAGCCTGGCAGTCCTGGGAGCCCGTAAGATCTCATGGGTCCCTGGCTGCCTGGATGGCACATCCAGCTTCTGGATTAGGGTTACGGCTCRTCAGGTAAATACCTCTAAAGAGCAAAAGCTCTTTCTTTCTCCTTCTATGCCAAGCCACAAGAAACAAAGTAAATTAAGACAGGAATAACCCCTACACTTTTGGGATGGAGAAGAACTGAGTGCGAACAGTCACAAGAATGGGAAGGTCAAAAGGCAAAATGTTGGCAAAACATTATATGAATAAAGCATAAAAAAGTCCTCCGAAGTAAGCCTCTTGTAAAGCTAACTGGGAAAAAAAAAGTCTTAAAATATACCAGCAACAGAAAAAAATATGCCAAGCAAAACTGCATGTTAACCTTTACAATCTACAAATCAGATTTAAAAATAATAATAACTATAGTAAATTCTTAGTTTGAGGAATCTGTGTTGGCAAAATGAATGGTTATAATTTGGGTAAGGTTGTGAAAAAAATGCAGACTCATAAGGATAAATTAAACCAAACAACAATGGCAAACTCTATTTCTTACTTTTCTTTTCATGCCCAGTTAGTAATAAATGACTGTTTAGCCTCCTGGAGGATTAAAATAAGCAGGATTTCATAAACTCTTGCTCAACTGCCTCTCCTCTTCAAAATCCTTCTTTCTGTGCGTAGAATCGCATTGCAAACACAAAAGCTGGCTTCCCAAAGCATTCACTTTTCCAGTGTCTCCGATCAGGGAGCAGATCTCCAAAGCCTGCATCCCGCCTTCCCGCCTCATGGGGAGYCCGGCAAGTGCGGGGCCAGATAGGGCTCAACAAGCCCCTGCTCAAAAGCCTCCCACAGAAGTTAGGGGAGGAGCTCGCCTTCCTTTCTCACTGTTTCACTGTTTTTGATTTCCTTTTGCCTTCCATTAAATATATATTTTTGACATTATCAGGTCTGCTTTTATGACTGAAAACAATTCTCCTTTATTGAGGTCATTTTTCCAAGAAGGCTCCATGCAAATATTATACTGAAGGGAAAATACTCATCTTGGAAAACAAAAAGTCACTTATATCAAGCTAGGAGTTTACATGCTGGGATGTTCCTGTGATAAGACTGCACGTATTTTAAAAGGGCAAGGAAATATATTGCATTTTATGACAGGTGCATGTAGGCAACAGACCATTAATGAGGGAATCTTGGCACCTTTGGGTTAATGCATGCACTTTTGGGCTCTGTATTTTAGAGATAGATGCTCAGCTGTGGTCTCACATAACTTGTCACTTCTGTTGCCTTAAAATATACTTTGAAGCTCTCATATTGTTGCCTCGATGAYTATAGTACAACATACATAACATTATATTATGCAATTCCCACGACAACAAAAGTCCCTGCCTATTTCCATGTGCACGCTAGGTTTTCCCACCATCTTCCCGAACAGGAACGGAGGCCGTTAACCCTAACAAACACGGTAAATGTGAGGGCTACTCCCAGGCCCTTTGCTAGACTGGGCCACACAGAGAGACCCCGATGTGAGCGGCCCCGGCCTCGCTTCAGCCCCGAGGGGCTCTGCGTGGGGCGCAGAGCCCGCTGCTCCCCACAGCGCCGCCCGCGTCCTGCAGCCCCCATCCCGTCCCAGTGCTTTATGTGGAGTCCGGGAGCCAGGGGGAAGTGCAGCGCTACGCTTAAGGAAAATCACAGTGGCCAAGTTAATGGAAAGAGGGAGCAGTCGGACCTAATGAGCCTCACCAGTAAATCCGTCCAGGATAACAACTCCTCCATCCAATCCAAGTGACATTTCTCAAGCTTTATTTGCACAGAAATGCAGCATCAGGTTGGCTGTTGTGGAACTACTCATAAATTGAGGTCGCACTTGGCAACAAGACAACAATTCTGGAAAGTAGAGACTTCTTGTTGGACCTTTCTGAAATCGAGACTTCTTATTTCGTTTTAAAACAATATTCTGTGACAAAATGTATTTCTGTTTAATTTAGTCTGACTCCAAAATGAGGCAATTGCTCACACAGCTCTGACAGTGCCATTTAAATGCAAGAAGGAAGCCTCATGTTGTCCATGCCAGAGACAAAAAAAATAATATTTATATATACACATTTGTTCAAAGCAAGTATAGATACAAAGACACCTACAGTAACTAGCACTTCCTGCAACAGATGGATCAGTATCAGCCATTTATCCTAATTCAATCCAAATGCATGTTCAGAAAAGGTGGATCATGAAAGAATTTTCATGTAAGATWAAAAACTATTTCTTAGGCCAGTGTAAGGAAGGGATTTCATTCAAGCCTCCTGTGGCAAGTTAATTATTTATGTTTCAGCACATGCTGAGTTGCTTTTCCCATTTAGTTAAGCACGATCTGGTCCCTCCAACCAAGCCGTCCTCCCAGCTTTTGAGTTTAGGTTTCTTTGGGCAGCTCTTTCTGTATCTGACACAGYAGTWGGCAATTAATTAAGGAAGGAATCAYGAGGGCACTAATTAACTGGTGCAAAAAGAAGTACTGCTAACTCCATTCCCTAGCTTAAACTTAATGCTTAACTAYGTCCAGTAGTGGGACTGCATTTTAATAGAAGTGAACGTCCAGTTGAACTTTCAGTATTTTAGAAGCCTGGAATCAGCCAAACCTCTCACAATACCTCTAATCAAGTTTTATATTACTTGCAATTTTGCCGGCATATCTTCATTCTGTTCTCTGATCTTGGCTATCAGACATAAAATGTAATCTCTTGGTGAAAGAACAAACATGAAAACTAAAGATCCTTCCTCCAGCAACCAAGCTCCAACAAATAAGCCATGGAAAATATGCAATGAAAATCAGAGGTTCTTGGTTGCATGAGCTAGAGCCTCGACACGTAGAACCCAAGGTACAGGGCTGACTTTTAAGACCTACCACAGTCCATTATGTATTCAACAGCTATGCTGGCTGTAKGGACCTCAGAATCAGCCAAAATATATTCTCTCTTTACATGCCGAGTATTTATGCACACAGAACTAATCAAACAAATGGCACATTTGGATATGGACAGTCTTCACCTTTAAGAAACTGCTTTCAAACGTGCCATCTAAATCCTGAAAAAACTAATACAGCCCTAAAATATTAAGAGTCTGAACCTTGGTAACAGCCCAAATTAACATTTTAGCACCATAGGCTGTTGCGTCAGCCTGTCTTGCTCTAACGCATCAGAAAGACCAGCCCACTACAGTTTCACCATTTAAGGAGCATCTTCTTCAGCCCTTTCTAAAATAGCCCAGACTTAAACAGAAAATTCTTACTGCCTGGGCTAAGCAGAGGTAACTATCCTCTTTCATCATCCTTACCACATTAGAAAAAATGCCAGATTATTTAAAAAATTCAGAGTCCCTAACTCCATGTTTATCAACCATAGGAAATACCACAACACACTTTTTGTTACCTTCCTCTCAAGGAAAAAATGTAAATTAAATTCAATCGAGATTTTTCTGTTTCTATATAAGTATCTTACAGATTCAGAGAACACACAGGATCCAAACCATTTTTTTCATTTCCTTGTGGCCACAATCTGGAATATTGCTATCTTTCTTTATAATGACAAGAATTTAATGGGCACAAATAGTAACTGTGTAGAAGATGATTTTTCTGAATGTCCTTAAAATGAGAAAGAAGGATCACTTACACTCCCATCTCCTGTCTTAGAAAACACAACTCTTTGAATATTCATATTTAATCCTAAATTAAGAAAATCAGGCAGTGCTTTAAGTAATCATTCATCTCTTTAAGTAAATTGTTTTCCTTCAATTACTATCACCAGCCTTGGTTCATGGTTGCAGCTTTGGAAGCAAGCATCATATTGCAAACCATTATCACCACTTTGGTTAGTATCTTTACACTAGTCTTCATCAGGCCAGGGAAAATGAAGCACAGCCCTTCACCCCACCTGCTTAATAAAAACTGGACTAAGAAATGTGGAGTATAAACACGCTTATGCTGTAGTAATGAAACTTACTTTTGATTACAGTCATTATACTTTTATCAATATTCAAAAYGGAATCTCTTGCTGCTTTTGCATCACTTCATTTCTATGGTTGCTCTTCTTTCTCAGTCCTAAAGATCTGCAGTCATTATTTCTCAAATTACTGTCCCTCCACCCATGTCCTTCAATTTGCTCTGTTTTTGGGGTGATTAACAGAGCAAATAATTTATTAAGWATAAGAATAATTTTGCAAAGGTTTGCAGAAGATCACAGACTAGGAGTTTTACCCAAGTAAAGCCCAAGCAGAGAATAAAGGATTAGAACCCCTCTAATCCGCTGGTTTTATCAAATCAGGATATTTAATACCAAACTGAAACCTCCTGAGAATTTTATTTTTAGTAGCTTGCTGTACTGATTATTTGTCTGGCTTCTGGGACTCAAAAGAAAAGAAACTCATTTCTTGTTTGTGAGTATGATATCACAATTAAAAATACTCTTACGCATTTCTCATCTAAGGTAGACAACAACTAAGTACTAACTTTCTAATGCAATATTATTTTTTACAGTTTTACAATTTACAATTTCTATAGCATATTATTTTTTTCKGATAATTTGCAAAGTAAACATTATTCTTCATTGTTCCTAACATTTACTTGGAATGTTGAAAAGGAATTAGACACAACAAAAATGATCGTGTGGTGATGCTGGTGCACTGTCAGAGTCAGAGATGAAGATATTGTTTTTGATAGCCATTTCCACGCTAACATTATATATCAAGAAATTAAGAGGAAATTAAGAAATTAAGAAGATATCAAAAATCAAGAGGAAACCTGACAGTAATTTGGAGAAAACAAATAAGGTCAGCTGCACTGTATCCTTGCAGACATTTAGACAAATGATTTAACCTATGGAATAGCCAAGTGAGACCTCCAAATACGACAATCTTTTGGTTATCCAGACTTTCTAGAGGCATTYTATCTTATATCTACATTGCTATCTGCCTGAAGGATAATCACTCTTTTGGGGTCAAATTCACCACAGTAACTCTAATTCTTATTGCTGAGAACTGGAGCTGTCTAAAGCATTCCAGCCTTGCGATTCCTCTGCTCCCTAGCTAGTGCTCCTATGGCCCTAAGGTGTGATTCCTATATTAATTTTCTTTTTGTTTCAAACTCTTTGATCTAATGTGGAAGCTGTTGCAGCCCAGTATCTTTATGAAACTAGTTAGGCCTGTCCCTATAGAAAGATACATCACAGAAAAGGGCCAAAGTAAGTAAGTACTTACTAGTAAGGCCAAAGTATCCTTACTTTGTCACACGACATCTCTGCCCAGAGATGTAGCTAACAACTGGGGAGCACCTTGGACCCAGATTCTGGAAAGGGAGCAAAAATGGAGGCAGGCGCAGGCCAGCAGAAAGCAACTGATCTGAGAAAATGGATTCATGGTCAAGGAACAGTAGCCCTACTGTAATTCATTTTAAAGTTTGCTGAATGCTCCATGTGCAATTCCCAAAGATCCTCAGCAACCACATTCTCTAAGGAAAAAGATTTTTTTTTCCCCATTCAAAAATTTTGGAAGCTAGCAGATTTTTGGACAGAGTTTGCTGAATTCAAGAAGCACCTGCAACATATTCCAGTTGAGATTCTGGCCTCTCATGGCATTGCTATTTACAAGGTTTATCATCTACAAAGGAATGGCCTTGGAAGCACTCATCTGAAACATAAGAATAAAAAAGTAGGCCTCAGAAAGAGGAACAGTCGCCTCTTCTCTTAGATTCTACGGAGTTCACATGGATGTCAGCTGTTTCAGAACTGYAGAACTGTAGCGTGCAATGAAAATGCTCCAATGTTTTTTAGTGCATATTACACATAGAGCTGAAATCTACTCCCAAACAAAATTCTAGACGTATTTTTAGCAAGTATGGGTTGTTCTGACATTGGCAGACTCTTCCTTTCTTTCATTTAAATGATTTGATAGATTTTTAATTTCATGGATTTGCTTGTTCCTAGATGAGCACAGCACACATAGATCAATTCCAGCCACCAGCTTCAGTATTAAAAAATACAGTTTTTATTTTCTCAGTTATGTAATTATGCTGGAATTATGCTTTTATCTATTTGGTCTCTTTCATGCAATTTGAAATTAAGAAGATATTTTAAATTATCCTTTATAGACTAACTGAAGTGTCTAGTCTATAGTTTTTCACACACRAACTGAACATTTAACAAAATGCCTAATTTTTGACATTATGCAATTTGATGGGAAATTTATCACTGGATTTCAATGGAACTTAAGTGATGCAGCACTACTGTGTGCTATTATTATGATACAGCTTTATACTGTATAAATATTCTGGATTTCAATAAGACTCTTTTTATAAATATGATTTGATCTGATTCTGCTTGCCTTGACAAAACCAGGCTGACCACATGTAACTGAAGAGAATTTGAATAGTAATCTGGGCACAAAATTGCTAAAAATACTAGAGCACCAACTTTACGTAAATTTGGGGTTGTTGTTTTTAAGGAGCCCATCAGGTTTATTTTATTGATAAAACAATTTTAGGGTCTTTACTTGAGTTAGGCTTGGTGCAGCTGTAGAGTGCAGCTGTAGAAACCAGGGGACTTAGACCCTAACTGCCACTGCCTTTTCCATCAACCAGTATCTTAACACAAAGGGATTTTCTGGTCTGTCTTTTACATAGCCTAACAAAAAATTAAAATAAATAAATTAAAAAAAGGAAGAAACCTGCCACACCTCTTGCAGYCAACAGGATAAAGATGGATAGGAAAATTGTGGATACTCAGTATAATAACTCCCAGCTGGTATATCTTCTGTCCATTGGTAGATATGTTGAAATAAATAAATGATCAAAAATAATCTAATTAAAAAAAATCAGTATGAGTTTTTAGAAACTAAGTTTCAGGAAGACAAGTGATAGGAAAGCAGGAAGGTGATTAAAATGCAGAGCCTTATTTATTATACATGGGCTAGATCAAAGCTTCTCACCGATAACAAGGCACTGATTGGATGTCGCCACCTGTTCGGCTTCACTTGCAACAGGAATGTGTTAGGTGAAGTGCTATAAAAGGTTGTCACTGCACATTATACTTATGAACAGCTTATGCTAAAACACCCCAATCCTTCTCCTCATTTTGCTAAAGAGTTTTTCTCATTATTCACCGGCAGATATGTTTCTTTCTCAGTAAATGTAAAAAGGAAATTCTGTGCAATTCAGGAAAGTTTCTGGAACAAGAAAGTTGCAGGTAAATGCACTCACTGAGACCGTTCGCACACTTTGCTRAGATGGTGGCAAAAAGACCTGAAGGGAATAAATAGGAATATATTTGAACTGTGGTCCTGGATAAAATGGTGAGCCTTGCAACAGGCTGAGCTCAGAGGGAAAACAGCGTGGGAAGCACATTGTTGTTGTGGGAAGCCAGGGGGTGTTTTCAGGAGAGGGGGGCAGAGGGCAGTTTCTTCTATTTTGGAGGGCTTTGTCTCTTTTCACTAGCTTTTCCACACATACATT
>NW_020455743.1:1602650-1686651 GCF_003342845.1 Nothoprocta perdicaria
AAGTGTGTGGGTGTAAAAGTATAGCTGTTATTGGGAGGATCTGGAAAAGAGAGACTTGAAGCAAGCAGAAAAAGCGCAGGCTGCAAAAAGCCAAGGCAAGGCCAGGTCAGACAAGGCCAGGCCAGGCCAGGCCAGGCCCGGCCAAGCAAGCCAAGGCCAGAGCAGGCCAGGCCAGGCCAGGCCGGGCCCCCCAGGTGATCCCTATCCCTACCAGTGCCACTGAAACCTGCCGCAGAACCGGCCGCGCGGGGCAGCAAACCCTGCCGGGTGCTGCAGGCACCCCAGCAAGAGGAGCCTCTCAGGCCCTGACAGGACCTATGGGGAGGGAAACTTAGGCATGACCGAAAGCTGTCCAAAATCTCCARAAAGCTGTTTAAAGTCGGAGGGAATTTAATCGGGCTTGATTAAACTGAGAGAAAAAAAAGTTGATGAGTCCTTGAAGACCACATGTACTAAAGGAGAAGGGCAGATTGGGAGGTCTCTAGGCTCGACAAATACAGGCGATTGAGCAAAAATAACAGGGACAGGGGGACAGACATGGGAGAAGGGCTTCCATCGTGTGAACCCATCAGGAGGAAGGCAGGCTAGGGAAGGGCTGTGCCATGTGGGGCGCACCACCGGCGACCCGCAGAAAGGATTCAAAGTGACAGAGTCTTTTCCGCTCCTTTTCTCTAGGACTGTGAGCAAACCCCCCCGAGCGAGGCTGTGCTAAGCGCTTGGTTTTCTTGGGAGAAAACTTTACAGATATAGACTCATTTTTTTTTGCCAGCAGCAAATGTTTATTCCACAATACTTTGGGCACTGATGTGAAAAAGCAGGATGCACGAGAGGAAATGCTGAGAGCCAGATTCTGATCCCCTTTACAGTGCTAAGAAGTAATTTTGCTGGAATCAATGAGCATATCTTTCAATCCATGCAAGCTGCTGTTGGCACTGAACCTAAATTGGATTTCCCAGCTTCTGACATCAAGTCTCACTGGAGCCTAAACTGGCCCTGCTGTAACTTAGGGCCGTCTATAGATCCTGCTGCTTGTTTCTGGCTGCAGAGCGTGATGCAACGCGTATTCCCCCTCAAACTGGAAATGGGGGAAGAAAYAAAAGCAACTGAAAGCAAATGTCAACCTGCAGTGACCATAGCAGGACATCTGTCATTTCCTTTGTGCCATAGCAGAGTGAAAAGAGTGGAAAAGCAAAGGAATCAGTAAGGTGCAGGAGAACAACACGGGTCAAATATGAAGAGGTAGAATGCTGCCTGCATTTAGACCGTCTGCAAAATGTTCGGAATTGTTTGGTAACATTACAGCCTGATTAAAAGGAAAAGAATAAACACGACCATTAGCAGGCAGTAATTAAAAGAACAACAAAAAAGCTGAGTGCAGCTATGGTCGGAGCGATAACCTCTTGGTGTTTTTCATTTATGCCTCTAGTGACGGTTTATGTCAAAACAGCTCAGCTCAGAAGTCAGAGGTTCAAACGAGTATTTGAAAATTGTCATGAGCTCATCAGTAAGAGTGCTCTGGGAAACAGGCTTTAACCTCTAATTTTAAGGTGATACTTCAAGTCAACTGAAGTACAGACATGAAATTTGCTCTTCAACAACGGGCTCCTATTGGCCAAAATGCTCTCAGTGGCAGAAATCTGGAAGAAATTTTCTTCTAAAAACTGAAGAGAAAACTTCAAGGTTCCTTTATTCCAAATCCCTTGCTCTGTAGTTTTATAGGTAGGAAAAYAAAATGTACTGTGTGTTTACTATTCCAAACTCTTTTTTTTTCTCCCCTTAATTCCCATAATCATCAAAGTTTTTGACTTTCACTGCAAAATTCRTAGTTAGATACACTCTGGAAAACAGCTTCAAGCCACTTATTTCCATTTTCCAGAATTTCTAATATGCGTGCTAAATATGATTTTTGAGAAGGTTAATATAGGAAACAGAAAGTTGAGCACATTTTACTTAGTTCTGCTTCCAGAGTACAATCATTAGAAGGGAATGGTGCAACAATTGCACAATATGCATATTTTGCAATTGCATATTTGGAATCCATACTTGTAGAGCTGCATCTGTCTTCTGTACTTCCAGGGGAAATGGAGAAAAATCTTTAATGAAAAAAAGAAGAGCTTCAGTAGTATTTCCGGTAACATTTGTGTTTCAGAAACATTTGTGTATGCAAGAAAATGTCTGTTTTTTTCACATTTTATCCAGCACTGCACCACTCAAGGGCCTGTTCCTGAATGAACAGAGTCTCAGGAACCCCTCCCTAATCCTTCTTTGAAATGGCCTCTCAGCCTGAAATTATTACGATAAATAAGGCTATGATACCCCTGAAATTTAAGTAAATCTAATGATGCTACAGTTCAAGGTCTGTGAATAGCCAGTAGTCTAAAAACATTTCCAAAGTTGATTCAAAGAATGAAAGTAGTTATTTGATAGCTTTAAGAGTCTGTATTGCAAGAACCTATTGATGCCGTGACTCAGACTTAGAACGAAGCTTGCCTAGACAGAATGCTAAGCACTAAACCTTTTAGCTCAGTGAGGACTGAACTGTTCTTAAGCTRCTCCACTTCAGCACCGAATTTATCTAAAAGGAAACAGGAAAATTCTGCAAAATACTACAGGTCTGCAAAATACTGCAGTTTGGAAAGCATCTTCATGCAGTAGGGGATGCAAGGCTAAAAGAGAGAAAATGTTTTACAGTGCCAGATCTCCCCGGCAGCCTCTGACCAGCAGCAAGGGAACAAGTCGGGTGAGTCAGCAAAGGTGAAAAATTAACCTGGCTTAGCAAAGAGGTGTTTGTGTAAAAGGAAGAAAATGTGCAGCTGAGCAAATGGGAAGATACACAGAAGGTTCAAAACCATAGAGTTATAGCAATAACGAGTCAAACCCACCATGGAGAGCTTCTCGTTTACTTGAGAGCAATTTTCCCTCATGCACATCATATGCATTCACTCTTTTTAAGGGTTTTCCAGTTCTACAGGTTTGACTAGCTGAGAAGTTAATCAATACTACAGGGCAGGTACTAGCAAGACAACCACCACAGGAAAACGTGGCCTGTCTTATTAAAATGCAGGAAAAGCTTTCATGGAATGGATTGAACCCCCTCGTTTATGCAACGCACGCAAGCATGTTTACTCATCAAAGAATCCTCTCTACAAAAATCTGCAAAATGACATATTTTTAAGATGCTGAGGCAAGAAAGAGGACTCCTCTGCCAAATTAAAACCCGGAGACATAATGCTAGGGAACATTTAGTTAATTTTAATCTGTGGTTGTTACTGACAAGGCAGGGTACATCCAATTAAAACAGCAGATCTTCTGCTGACCTCACCCTGCTCATCATCTACTTTCCCTAACATCTTCCCCCTTACTTTCCTTACCACTCTGTCCCTGCCTACCCACAAAATGTAGGTTTTTATAGGCCGAAGATTGCTTCAGCTGTAGCAACTCCATGCCTTTGCTTGAACAAGACATATGTCACAAGCAGCATTTAGGAGATATTTCTAAAACTGAAAAACACTGCTAACATACACTGCTAATAATAAGGCTCCTGGACGTGCATGCCTTTCATAAACCTCCCCCCAAAACTGCCAACATCACCTCTTCCAATCAAGGGTATTTGAGCACTATCTATCTACCTCCATTTCTCTTACTGGGGAGTTCTAAATCAGATGAGACTTGAATATCCTTTTACTAATAATGATGTATGTGCTGATATTTCAATTCTTGAGKTTTTTCTTTTCTTTTTTTTTTTCTTTTTTTTTAAAGGCATATAAATAGCGTCATTTAAGCACCAGAACAGCACTGATCAGATGCATGCTCCACTTGATGGGGCATTGACCATGTTTCCTGCTGCGTGTGTCTTTTAGGGAGTCTCAACAGAACCCATTACTTAGTACAGATTCTTGAGCACAAGTGACAGACTTCATATAAAATGGTGCTGTTGAGCAGCAGGCTGGCAACGAATAAATGTTGCTCAGGAGGTTAGACATACACAGCTGGAGAGATTATGAAATTCAGCCCTGGTCCTGGAAAGTAAAAAACTCATGAAACTGGGAAATTCTGAAGCAGTAATATCTAAATGAATGTAATCATTTTACCTAAAATGTATGTGTTTTGTCCCTTTCTATCCATGAATGGCAAAGAAAGATCTTTTTTGGGAAACAAAAGCACAACAAAACATTTCCTGTTGCCCTGAATGCTAATGATGGCAGACTGTTGCTATGGCGATGCTAATTTTAACGCTCTTGCCTGTGGACTTCATATGAACTGCCCGCTTTAACTTTTGCAAATGTCATTTACAAAATGAAAACCCATTAATGACTGGCGAGGGCACAATGTTCCACTTTAATTAGAATAATAAGGAATGCTGATGCAGAAAGTACAGGTTTGTGAATTGCTACAAAGCCCACACTGTCAAAATTAATTACCACTGATGAGGATTTTGTTCTATTTTTTTTTCCAAAGCGAGCTTTTGAATAATACAGCCATAGCTTCACTTGGAATTGAAAGCAGACTCTCCTTTTAATATCAAGGTGGAATAAGAAAAGTTTTCAAGTCTGACAGCAGAGGAGAAGGTAAGGCAGAGTTTAAAATTGTGACTGAGCCTTGCTAATGGAGTTCTGTTTTCTGTTATGGCAGAATGTATGCAACAATGCTGACAGGAAAAATATTTTTCAGAAAAGTAACTGCTCAGGCAACCAGTTAGGACATGCACAAATAGTCTTTGTGTTTTTGATGAATTAAAAAATACAAGCTGAGCACCAATAAACGAGCGGGTACCTGGCTTTGACTCTGGTTTGGGTTGGTGGGATATTCCCCTGACAYGTTAACTGCCTGCAAAGATTTGGCCCAGTAGAAGGTATTTATAGAAGAGAGCAGATATACAACAGCACTAATCCCGTTTGTCATGCTCCAGGCCCTTGCAAACCACGAGCGCATTCCTTAGAGGAGAGGGAACCACTGCAACTCCCACTTCTGTTTCTGGGGAAACGCCTGATCATACAAGGTAGGTACTATGTTGATGCAGGCATTTGAGAGCTGACTGCARCGCAGAAAGCGACCGCAACGAAAGGCGTCGCAGGCAGCTGCTGAGAGCGCCCTGTGCAGCCTAATTGTTATTATTAAATATCCCCATTGTAGTAGTGCCTAGAGAACCTAATTTGGGGTTGAGATCCATTGTACTGGATGCTGTATTAACAGAAAGGGAATTTGCTTCCTCTTGTAAAGAGCTGAGCTCGTAAAGAACCTGATCAGCCTTTTGCTAAGTCCCCTTCTCAGCGCAGGCAAGTGTGTGACTGGTGTGCTGAGGAACAACTGCTGCAACACCCAGCTAAAATCCCATTCATGAGGGACGGTGCTAATGAGCAGCCAGACTATGCCAGCAGGGTTAGTAAGAAGTGCAAGTCTATTGGTATATTCCGTGCTGGTTTAACATGATCTGGCCCATTTTGCCACTGACTTGTTGGCTACTGGCAAGTTTGCTGTAAAAACAGCGCAAATGTTCTACTGCACTTGCATACAGCTGTGTGTTCCAGATGGCTGGAATTTCAAAAAAGGAAAGCACAGAAAAAAAAATACAGATTTGGCTGAGAATGGATGTGACTATGGAGTTTGATTTTATGTGTGAGTCTTTCTTGCTATTTTTCTTTTTATTTATTTATTTATTTTTCTTGCTGCATGTTACAATCAGGAATAACTTGATGACCGCTGAAGAGCAGTCTAATCAAGGACTGGTTTTTATGTGAACACCCACCACTCACTGTGTTGGAGTGTTAACAGCAGGGTCTTATGCTGAAAATGTACATGTCAACAGCTGATTTTAACTTTGGTAAACAGAGCACACTAATACGCTTGTGTGCTACTGCTGAAGGCAGCTGTATGTACAGTGACAAAGAGCCACAAGGCAGTCTGTTACTCTTGAAAGTCAATGCATTCAAGAGTAATTTACATCTCTGCAGTACCTTGTCAAATGCTTTACCATCTCAGCACAAGAAGGGATAGAGGGACTCTCCTCTATGCAGGAATAAAAACTTTGGCAATTAGCTGCAATTTGGAAAGAGTGAGTAGCAAACAGTATTTAACAGAAAGGGAGATGATGCATGTTAACATACCAATACTGTAAATTAACTTAGGCAACTTCCCAGTGTTGTGAGGCAGAAAAAAAGAATTTGAGATAAGTGACTCCCAGAAAACTGATGCTTCTAAAGGTCATGTCCAAGACATTTAGCTTGTTATGGTCTGGCCTTCAGGCTCCCGAGACGAGGAGCAGGCCTGAAACCCTCCAGAGCTTAAACTAATGGAGCCTGCTAGTATGGGCATTTCTGGAGGATCCAGATCACATCGGTCCACATCTGCACAAGACAGATCCCTGGGTAGAGAAGGAGATTTTTGTCCTTTAAAATTCGCTGTTAATCTGGGTGGACAGCAAGAGTATGAAAAGCATCCACCTCTGTACAGAGGTATGGGAAACAGACACAGAGCGAAGTAACCCAGGAGCAATGATGCTCTGGAGGGCACCCCCAAGGTACGTGATGGAAAGAGCTACCTCAACAAAACAGTGCCGCAAAAATTTGAACTTCATGTCACGTGTTTTGTCATTCATGGAACAAAAGACTCTGGGCTATTATGTTATTTTATGAGCACTAAAATACAGTCAACACGGCACTTTTAATAAGTAAAGGTTTAGGCTCAACCAGATTACTGCTAATCTGAGAGTGCTAAGCAAAGCTCTCTTGAAGGAATGTGTCCATTTAAAAAGAAATCTGGAAGAATAATAGTTGTTTGATGAAGGAAAAGGAATACTTCAAGAATAAGTGACAGTAAATGTTTAAGTAGTCATAAAGTTCACAAAGGAGACCAGAGTGGTAGGATAGCTAATGGAGGCAGCAAAATTGAGTAAAGCAGTGGAAATGCAAACAGAGAAACCTGGAGATTTGAAGGGAAACAGATCTACTTTTGTCTTTTTGAATTTGGGACCTAACAACCATCTATGGGGAATGTTTTAAGGAAAACAAGAAAAAATACAAATTAAGAAGTCCCGCTAAGGGACTGTTTCATCAGCCCAACTAAATCAAATGAGACTCTGAGGAGAGGTGCTGGGGGTGGCTTCTGCAATTTGCCTGGCGTAGAAGACTAAAGACAGTGCTAAGACAAGGCAGGATGAAGACTGTGCTGGGCTGAAGGCTGAGCTTTGCCAGCGGCAGGAACGATTCCGCAAAGAGATGTAGGCAAGTGAAAGATTCAGAAAAAGCAAATTGTTAAAAAAAGTGAATTATTACGAGGAAAACCCTGAAAACAAACCAAGAAAGAATGGTAGAAGGATCGTTTTTTGTAAGTGGCAGGATGTCTCAGAAGAATGTGAACAGCGAAAAATTCTTGGAATTGGACGACAGGAAATTGTTAGTGACCTTATTAAGAGCTGTTGAAGTGGAAAAAAAAAAAAGGGTACAGAAGCTAGAAGAGGCTGGACAGGAAGAAAAACATGGACTGAAAACAGACACAAATTCAAATAAAGAAAAAAAGGGACAGTTCTCTGGATATGAAACAGTGTCAAAAGGGGCTTTGTTTTGTTTTATCAAGGGCAGTCCTGAAGAAAAAGACTCTCATGGAGGTGGATAAGCTTCAAATAAAATTCATCTGTAAAAATCAAAAGACTTAAGTCATTTTTATGCTATAGCGATATCTAAGGAAGAGAAGATAAGCTAAGAGACTTGTCCTCTACTATCCAGCTGATATTTGGTACCCTAAGTATCATTCTTCCAGTTTTTGGTTTTGAAATATATTGTCTGTAAATGATCAAGAAGCTTGCAAGGATCTCAGAGGAAACTTATTGCATAGCAAGAATGTCCCTCTTCAAACAAACAATGTTTTTAAACATTGTCTCCCTCATTGTGACAAGGCCTTTGCTTTGAGTTGTTACTACTGCAAATTAGTACAGATTGACTTTGAAGGATATATTTTCCTTCGTCGTGATAAAAGAATATGGCCTGTTATTGGTTGATCATTCTTTTTCAAATCAGTGTTCACATAAAGTCCATTGAAATTTAAGTTCATTCAATTGGGTATGTTGGTAAATGTTTAATTTAGGAAACCTTCCAGATAAAGACATCATTTGGAAACAACAACAAGAAAAAATCATAGCTGTCTAATATTCTTTTCTGTCATCTCTGAAAGTACTGAATGTGCCTGTCACTCAGGGACAGCTTTTCTTTCGTGCTTCACATTGAAGAAAATTATGAAAATGGTGTGCTCTTTTTTTTAACCAAATATGCAGTAATTATTGAACTGCAAGTTCTCTATGCTTACAGAAACTATCATTGTGGCCTTCAGCTATTAAACAATCTCTTTAGATTTCATGTACAGTGTTCAGTTTTACTTTTAAAGCATTTAATTATAGAATTCATTTTAAGGAATTTGAGCTAGTATTGTATTACAGAAAACATACTAAACACCAACACTGAAATGTGATAGCAACTTCTAATATTCAGTAACTACTGCCTCTCTCTAACCAAGATTCAGAGAAACACAGGAATAAAAATAATTTTGCATCTGTGCTGTTCTAAAAGCTGATAAATATACAGGAAAATATTTTATATTAGAATGCTTGCTTCTCCTAGTCTAACAATATTAGTTCAATAAAGCTGAAAACTGCAGTTTTTGAAGCTGGTCATGAAATGCAAGTAGACAATTCTTTCAAACACGAAGCTAAATGAATTTCAAATTAGTAAAATGCAAAAGAGTAAACAAAATGTAAGAAAACCTATCAGAAACATAGGCTTGTTTACTTCAGAACTTCTCTAAGTTTAGCCCTCTAATTACATTTATCAAAATCAGCACACGATTTACAGAGATCCTGGAATTCTCAGCAAACATGGTTAATGAAATCCTCCATCACAGGAATTTGCTTCTCTTTCCAAATTGTTCCGTGATTGTTTGCGCAGAAGTAGTCCCATGAGTAAGAGAACGCCTATATGTGCATACAATGTATTATTTTAGCCTTAAAGATTCCTATCAAATTTGCATTTTTAAACCGTCGGAAGTGAAGTTGTAGTTGAGAGAACATTTGTCTCTGTGTTTGCTTCACACTGCTATTATGTCTACGGTTTTATCTGAAACTAAATCATACACAGATTTCCTTTGGGACATTTACAATCTTCTCTACGTGTGTAATCTGTTTATTCCTACTGCTGCTAGTATCTACTAGTATTTGCAATAGCTTTTTCCTTTTTCCTATTGGTTTCCCTCTGTTTTATAAAGCATGTGTAGGTGGCATCAATCAATAAAGTTTCAACTGATGAAGTCCTAAAGCTAAAAGCAATTAAACTGAGTTAAAATGAAGACGAAATAACAGATAAAATCTCTGATCTGGGAGGACATACAGTGCATCTGATGCAAGCGCAGTTTTTCTATATGTCAGTATGCAGCCGCATTCATGAATCTTTTTCTCACATTTTTTACAATGTTAAAATACCTAACAATTTGCTTATGGATCTTTAGGATGGCAGACACTAGTTTGGAAAGCTGAAACACATGATCATTCCAAGAAACAAGACCTTTGTTAGTATTTAGTATTGTTTTTCAATTGCCTATCTGATATTTATCAATTCCATGCTTTCAGGTCACAGCAGCAAATACAGATAGAACAAAACCAGTAAATCTGTATTACACTGTAAGCTTTTGTCTAGATCTCATTGATGTTTGATTTTTCCTGCTGCAAAGGTGTCTCCCAACTATGAATAAAATATTGTATGTGCTCCACCTAAACCTGCATTGCTGTGTGACTAAAATCTTCAAAAACACGGGGCTTCATGATGTCTCTGGGAAGAAATCTGTTCCCAAGGCAAACACAGTAGGTTTCATTTAGCTAGCTCTGTATGTTTTAACTCCATGCCTGTAAAGTCTCTCAAGCATTTTTGAGCACACTTCCCACGGCGTGTCACAATCCTCAGGAATTGTTCGACTTACTTTACTTACTTTAATTAAGTTTTTTTTTTCCCTCTAACAATACAGTTTTGAAACAAAAAATGCAGTCTGGTTTGTTAAAAACGAAGCATAGTAAAATATATCTTTGTGTCGCTACTCCTGTATTATCTCTGCAGTAATGAAAAGAGAGTCTCCAAAAGGAAAGAGAGAAGAATTGGGTACACATTGAAATTCAAAAGGCAACCTATAATCTATTTATTAGATAATTGTGTAAGAACATTTTTTTTCTCCCTGAATACAAAAATAATAGAACTTTTTCCATCAGAGGTCTAAATGAACACAAAGTACCTGAATGAGACTAAATGATTATGGTTTTATATATTTTGATTTTTTACTACTTCTATGCACTACACGAAAATACAACTATGAAAGTTAATTCCCCAATATCAATTTACCATACAATTTCATTAACATAATGGTGTGGATTATAAAGTGTGAAGCATGTAAATGAAGTATAAAACTTAAACCAGTAACAGCTCCACAGATTTACAGCAACCTTCATTCTTACTACTTTCTTGCTGTATTATGTAAGTATGAACTGCCCCCAGCCCAGACCCAAATCCCAACCTAACACTTCCATATGGCATTTATGCAAAGAAATTTGGGCTTTGCTGGAAAAAGAGGAGGGCAGACGTAGCCACAGAAGCAGAGCAGCCATTAGGTAGCAAAGCTTTAACTCCTCTGCTATCCTCAGCAGGCTGTAGATATTATTTGGAGCTTGTATGAGGCTGGTTATATAGACAGTGCTACATTATAATGGGTCTCCATTGTGTTGTACCACATCTCATTTTCTGAGTTCAACTGCCATAGAAGAAATATGAATGTTAGTCTCATCAAAACTAGCCGGAAGAAAAACAATTCGTGCAGAGATGTGATTTTTTTTTTAATGGTTAKCTTTTCTTACATTATCTAAGCTCAGATTTCCTAATATATAAATGTTTGATGAATACTTGAAATTCTAAGTAAATACATAGTATGCAAGAGGTGGTTAAGCCTACATATCATATTTGAGATTGTAATTTATTTCCTAAAGTTCAACTTTTTAATCAGAAAATGAGAAATAARCAAAATGAATATAGATGATTCAATCATTTGTAACCTATTGGCTAGAATCTTTACTTAAGTCTAAATTCAGTCTTTCTGACATTTATACAGTTTACCTTATGTTAATTCAACTTATGTTTTCTTTTTCCCTTAACATCTATAACCCCTAAGCATAACATATACATAAATTAGTTCCTATGATTGAAAAGCTCAAGATAAGGATATCACAGAATTGATAAGCAACCCAGACTTGAGTGCAACATTTAACGAGAAAATCAAAAGCTATCCTTAGAAGGCATTCAGTAAGAAGGAAAAAGGGTAAAATAAACCATAGCTGTGAATCAGTAAGTAATTGAACAGGTCACTTTATAAGCCATGTGACAAGAAAGGTGGAGAATATCCAGAAAAGTAGGAACTTACGGCAGTCTGCAGGAGAACTGGTATCACAGAAAGCCAGAGAAATGCATGTTGATGAATATCTTTAAATGTGCTAACGTTAATTATACTCCTTATACCAGACTGTTAACACCAGGAATAGGAGAAAAAAGGCACAGTAGGTAAAGGATCAATGTAATTCTGACTCTGTGATTAGATGGATGAAATTTCTATTGTGTGGCTGAGACCTAGTTGGTTTTCTTGTTTGTGGAGCCAGCTGCACCAGAACAGAGTCTGGACAAGAGTAACCGAGGACAAGACGGGCCGTGGGCTCGGGCAAGCGACAGCTCCTGCTGCTGGGGCAAGGGACGGATGTTGCTGCTTTGTCCCCCCGTCTTCTGAGGAAACACAGCAATTAGGAGACTTCGTCGTATAACAAGAACATGCRAAAATAAGAGATATTGTTTCCCCTTTCGATGAAGATTTCCTTGGACAGTTGTCAGAAGCTCTCTTCTCTTTGTCTGTCATCTAAATTAAGTATGTAATTGATCTTTAAAAAAAAGAAAAGTCCAGCATGGAAAGCTTTCTATTTTTTGCCCCTTAATATGTCTAATCTTTCAAACTCAAAGCATTCCAGTGGCAATCAAACACAATTCCTATTTTTGAATCCTGCTCATTAAGCAAAAAATGTTTAAAACATAGGCTCAAAGTATATGRCAATATTTCTTTTGCTGTCAGAAGCAGCTGTAAAATCTACTATTTAAGAGAAGATCTGCCATATGCTATATAAAATAGGACTGTATTGTATATATGCCAGTCCATTTCATTAAACTGTTACGTTCAGCTGTGTGATTTTTTTAAAATTATTGATGGCATGTAACCCAGCCAAACTATATTTAATATCTGGAGGAAAAAAGAAAAAGGAAAAATGAAATAAAAATTAAATTCAAGAAAAATTCACATTCAGTTACAAGAAATATGACAATTCCTACTACAATAAAGTGAAAATATTTAAAACTAGGTAATTATATTCCAGTAATTTAAAAATAAATGAGACTTCTTGTTCAGTATCAAAAATCTATTTTCTTGCCTCCAAAAATTACTCTCTTAAACCCAGGCATGGAATACAGTGAGTAGCTGAATTTAGCGCATTTAAAATGTTGGTACTTCCCTTTTAATTAAGAAAATAGGAAAACTAGATTCATCTAAAAGTCTCTTATGCAGCTTATTAAACTGAGCAAACAAGCCAGGAAGGCCAATGCCTGCCTAAACAGCAACATCACTTGTACCACACATTTCTGGATTTAAGCCATGCAGAAGTTACCCCTGCATTTTTTCTACCTTCTCTGTAATGCGAACCCCTGCGTCCTCTCCATCAAATTGTATACTGAGCGAGCTTCATGGCCCATCCTACAAAATACATCATCCACTTAAGTAGGATACCAAGACCATGAAGAATAGGACCAAAGTGAAGTGTATGAAGAAGTTGCTTTCTGATATGTAAAATAAGCACCTCCCTTAACCAAAACAGCATTGGAAAGAAGCGCAAAGAGGTGCAGAGAAGTGCAAAGCAACGCAAAGAAACGCTCGTGGTTTCAGCCACTYATTGCCCCTCCAGCGCTGGAGGCTACAGCTCTTGTACCCCACTTCTGCACCTATCCCTTAGAGCAACCCAAATAAATACATAAATAAAATGACTGTTGAGGACTTACGATTCCTTTCAAAAGAAACTAAATCTCCTCCGGTTCCCTCCCGTGTGGGGGCTGCAGACTCCTGGTGTCAGATGGTGACGCAGAGCAGAACCCCGAGTGCTCCTGCTCCATCCGTGGGAGCATCCCTGCTTCCACCCGCAGTGCTCTCCGAAAGGCAGGTAAAGGCTCAGGATTCTTTATTTATGCTCAGAGCTTAAATTTTTGTAGCAAGTTTTGGTAACCAGTGCTTCACAGTTGCACAAGTGATACAAACCTCTTGAAAATATCAGGTATTTAGTTAAAGCTAGACAGCATGATAATTTGCATCTCTCACAGGCAGTATCATATATTTTTTTTCCAGAAGAATAGTTACAGTTTTGCTATGCAGTTCAAAACTGAAAGCGTGGTAAAGATTGTAATAGCGATGCTTTTAAGAAGTCAAAATATTACATTTTTGGTAGTTGGTGGTTGGGCTAACTGTCATCCATATACATGGTTTGCATAGCTTGTTCACAGCTTTACTCACTACACATACATAATCATACATTACTTATTTATGGTTCTCCATGTCTCCCTCTGCTCTGACAGATATTTCCTACTTCCTTTTGAGTCTCCTACTTATCTACGTTCTGCAGAAGAAACAATTAACCCAAATGATTTTAGCAGAACAGCGACTCTTTGCTTTATTTTATCTTAGGAGAATTTAATTCAGAGAGATTCATTTACCCTTTCCTCTAAACTGAAAAACAGTAAAACCATCATTTTTAATGATGGCTTTAATCTGTTTTCTTTCACAACGAAAACCCTTGGCTATTTCTGAGCTCGAATTCTGCATGGCTAAACAGCAATTAAAAGTGAGATTAAAAATTAAGACACAAGGAAGCATGTTCATAGAAACTGGCCCACTCTTCCTCTAGCAAGGAATACAGAGAGACTGCAGAAACCTAAAACTAACAGAAACGTGTGTCAGCAGCTGGCAGATTCAATATAAGTGAAATACTCTTATAGGAAACTACAATGTGGAAGGCAGCTAAAAAGCAGAGATGGATATTTCTCGCCACACAGCTAATTTGTACGGATAGTCTCGTATGGATCTTCTCAAGGAGTCAAATCGATGCTCCTGAGAATTCAGCAGTGTCCCCCGCAGGACAAAGTTCACTGAACTGCTATAATGTGGATAAGAAAATAAGCTTGCCTGGAAAATAACTTGGAAGGCTTCCTCTGCGAGACGGACTGAGATGAAARGCTACTCTATTCTTGCAGAAGCTTTTTATATCCTTCGAGAGAGGTCATGGCAAGAGGGTGAGGAGGCAGACACTATTAACTGGCAACTTGGTTAACAGAAGAAGGATGATGTCAAAGACTAATACAAATAGAGAACTCAAAATGACTAAATTTCAACATTGTGCCAGCTYGTGACTACCAATTTCCTCAGACAAAAGCATGTTGCAGACCTGCCCCCTTCTCTCCCCAGGCAAGAGGGGTCTCTCCGCCCTGTGCAACAGGCCAGCTCTTTGGAGAGCCCAGGAACAGCCCATGAGGCGACTTTTCTCACAAACTTTGTGGTTTTTTACACTTTTTTTTAAATTTAAAACGGCAGTAAGGAGCACAGACCTCTCTCTCGCTGCTTCTGTGTCCCCATTTTCCGGGCCGCCCTGCAATCCGTCCTCCAAGATCAGGGCCTCACAGAACGGGAGTGATTAAAGTGAAAACTATTTTTCATTTTCCCTCTCCCTTTTTAATCTAATGAAACCTTTTAATCCTTTATTAGATGCAAAGAGCATACTGAGAGGAAAAGAAAGCTCAAAAAGAAAAGGGTTGGACAGAATGTGTTCTGGAACAATTTTACATGCTTTAATTCAGAGGCAAAAGAGAGAAAGGAAGGTTCTTCTTCATGTTCCCCCTCACTAGCACCTCATGCACTGGGCAAGCGCTCAGCAGGCCGACAGGAGCGTCCACTTGCCACTGAGGGAGCCGCGACACGGCCCATATCCTGCAACACAAAAACACCGCGTCCCAACGCACCGGGGAACGGGGCAAGTGAGCGGGAGCCGCTGGCCCGGCTTGTCATTTCCATGAGGAAGCAAGCGCAGAAAAGGGCAGGAGCAGCCCAGGCCGAAGGCGGCCGCTAGCGCTGCGGTTTGCGCCAGGCCGAGTGGGCCGAGAAGCTGCACCCCGGCGGGGACGCGGGCAGGCAGCGGGCAAAGGCAGCGGGCACGGGCTGTACGCTGCTGCTGACTGTCCTCTGCAGTGGCAATGACGCCTGTGCCAGTATCCTCTGCACAAAGCGCTGGCGCCAGTAACTCGGAGGGAACTGGGGGMGGGAATACAGGCTTCTGAGGCAACTAGTCGCTTACTAGCTGAGTAATCAGCTCTGTAAAAATGAAATATTAACTAGGAAAATCGAAAGGCTTAAAGTTACCTGCAGTAAGTAAATATTGCCGTTGAGGATTTAGTATTAAGTAGGACCTGATTTATGGGCTCGTGAAATGCTGTTTCATTGCAAATGTGAAAACGGTGAGATAAAACACTTAAACATCACAAGACAACCTGATAAAATGAGAAACAATAACCAGTGTGGCAAATCTGGTTAACACGGGAGCCTAGCAGCAATATTCTGCCTTGATGATAGAAAGGAAAATCATACACACAGTAAAAGAATCCTATCTGTGTCTGCCCAGTCTTCATGGCAGCTCTGTTACAGAATTAACGATTTATAGAAAGGTTAGAGATGAACAAATAAAGAAAATACGGTATGTTTGAAAACTGAAATGGTACAKAAAACAAGCAATTCGGTTGTGTGGTAGTATTAAATAAGAGTGATTAGAATAAAGGATAAGAAAAATGACTGAAGAGAACCAGAGAAAGGAATGCAAAGATGTAAAAATTTGCAAAGATACATAAAATTTTTAAATATTTGTTTTTCATCTCAAAGACAGCAAGCTTTTGTATAAAACATGTAACTGAATTAAACTTTCATTATTAATTAATATAGTACAGTTATAACTTCTTATGGTTATTAAGATATCTTCCAAGTGAACAGAATAAAACCAATGMATTCCATTGACTTTGCAAATGTTCTGGAAAAAAAAGATGTATTACAAAAGTTGACACCAAAAGCTAACAAGGAAAAGTCCCCGCCATCATTTTAGAATGACAGGTCACCTTTCCCACTGCTGCTGGGTGCAAGTGGCACCAAACGAAGGGGGAAGCGCAGTATGAAACAGAGCCTGGGCCTTTCCTGAGAATGGCCAAGACTTCTCAGCAGCCAGCAACTCATGCCATGGGGAAGAGAAAGAGGTGTCTTCCTCTCCCTTAGCTGGAGTACCATAAAAGGTGGCTCATACACCTTCAAGGTGCTTTCACTCCATAGACTCCCCTCTCTCCTCTTCCTTGAAAGAGCTTTCCAGCTCTTTATAGCAAGTTAGTTATTTAGAGGCAAATTAAAAAAAAAAAAAAAAAGGAAAAGAAAAAACCCCAAAACTTAAGGCGATGCCAGAGAAGCGTCAACCAGTTGTAACTATAGCTCTCTGTACTACAGACTGCTAGTTTTCTTCATAAAGTGTCCATTCTGTGGCCATATCAACGGTTCAACTAAGCTGTGAAAACTGCAGCTGAATTGCCACTGTAAGAATGGGCCTTGAGTGCACTGGCCAAGCCGGAGAAGTGTGTTGGGAACAGGAAAAGAGTGACTATGTGAATATGTCTGTTAAAATACTCCTGACTTCCAGTTATGTGCACTACAGTCTTTATCACAGGTAGTTCATCACCTTTTTCTCCAGGAAGTCATACCTGAAAAATTCATGGCACACATTGCAAATGAAGATCTACAGCAAGAGGGAAAAATGTATTAAAACTTCATTCCCTGTAACCACATGGTGGGTCTTTTTAGGACACTAGAAGCAGGTGCATCCAACGTTTTTTGTGTTGTCTCTTTAATTTCCTCTCATTGTTAAGCTCACCTCACTCTTAAAACRTACTAGTTTACTTTGGGAACTAGAGTTTAAAGGAACTTCCAGTCTATAGGGATTAATTTGTCCCTTGTTTTGACTCAGTAAGAGATTTTGCTCTGTACCCTCTCTACAGGAACTCACTGTTTAAAGGATGTGCACTGCAAGGTCAAAGCAGAAGTGCACCAGATTCACAGCTGCAACACGTCCCTGCTTTCCAACATCAAAACTCCAAATAAATACCAACATTCTGAATGTTTTCAGTCTTGCACATCCTGCCGTACATACTCCTATGTGGATAACAGAACAGACTCAGATATAGCCCAGATACCCCAAAAGTTGACTTCAGTTTGCAGGTGACTGCTAAGGAYGCATAAAATGAATCAACTTTCCCACAAAACAGTGTATCCTATTGTGCTTTTAAAGGACGTAAGATACATTTTTTTCTGTGACACTTATTGTTCACTCCTTTTGTTTGTCACACACAGACGACACAAGAACAGGCCCAGCCAATCTAAGAAAATTACCAACCATGCACTTTAATGACAGCTGTAAATAACCAGAATGAATAACGAGCGATACTCACTTGATATAGTAGGGCACTTTGTTCGGCGAGATGGCCCTCTCCCAGGGGCCTTGGACAGAGGCTGTTAACAATAGACAAACACAGAGATGAATCAGTAACTGCACGTGAATGTTCACACACACCAGCACGCCGAGAAGAGAAGCACGGAGGTCAGGTTCAAAGCAAACAGGAGAGACAACATTAATCTCTGGAATTACAATTTTACACTCGGCCACGCTGATACGGGCCTGTTTGCTCAGCTGCCCGTGAAGGCAGAAAGGATTAACCTGCTGTTCTGAAATTTTGGTCCTAATCTGAGTGAAATTGAACTCATTCGGCTGCAAAGATAAATGCAAAAAAAAAAAAAATCCTCAACTACTAAACTTGAAGGACAGATAAGAAGCAGAACAAGCAACATATCTTCCTGGTGTGCTCTCTTATAAGGTTCCTCCTACTAATGCGTTTGACTGGGTTTTCTTCAATTTCTTTCCCTGTTTGATCAGCTTTTTGCGTCCTTCTAAGAATGAAATTACCCTCTTGTTTACATTTTGAGTGAAGCTATAAAATGAGATGCCAGACCAGAATATTGTTTATTCTCTTGTTTAGTTGCTCCAAACAGGTGAAAAAAATCACTCTTATTTCCACCAATCTGAATTACTGGCTGCATGTAGAATAGCAATGCATGTAGAAAATATCGATGTGATCACTAAATAAATAAATAAATCCACGTTAGAATAGAAGGGCATGACACTACTCACTTATGACTATCACAGTGTTAAATGTCAACATCAGCTTACAATGTATTGCGATTTTTTATAACAAAGTTTAATATAAAASCCACCGTAGGCAAAACTATTTCAAATAATGTGAATTTATCAGAGGTAGAACTGTCTTATAGTCCAGGCCGTAAGCAGAAAACTCACTTTTTATTTAGTTTGTTATCTTTCAAGGACAATAAGAACAAAGATTTTCTTTTTTTAATATAGTCAATTCTTTACATTGGAAGAAGAAAATAGAAAAAAAATGACTATTTGCTTCATCCAGTGTAACCCTTCTTTTTAATGACCCCTGCTGTTCACAATGGAAAATAATTTTTACCTAGGCTCAAGGAGCTCTACGGCTCATTTGGTGCAGAGTATTTTCTTTCTCTCTCTCTCTCTCATACAAAATATACTCCAAAAATGTCACTCCCAAGCTGCAGGTGCTTCAGGAAAACCAAGAAATCACTATACTTACAAGTAAAATTAACCTTCATTTCTTACAGTTTGTTCCAATACAAATTTCTGGTACAATTTGGACCAGATTCACAGAAGTCAACATTTCCTCTTCCCCTATTGCTCCCATCTGGAAACGCAGGCAACAGGAGTTGGAGGAAAGAAATGACGCATGTTTATAAAAATAGCAGTATCAGTTCTCTTTATTTCAGTAGACTTGCACACACATGGACTCGGAAGAGAGACTGGAAGGGGGTGAGGGAGCCCCCCCAGAGAAAGGAGATCCAACRGCAGCAGAGGAGTAGCCTGGAGCCCTCCAGATATTCCGAAAAGGCAGCCAGAAACAAGGGAATGGGCAACGCGCTGCCAGAGGGCTCTGGGCAGTGCTGAGGAGGTAGGGAAAGGAAGCCCGATGCCTGGGAGCAGTGTGAATTTGCTAATAATGTTTCACATCACTGGTGGCCTAAGAGTCCTGCAAAGGCCACTGCAGCATCTGCTGGTAGCGTCCTCAGCCCCAAGCTACCCTGGGCCACCTCCCTATTGCTTACATTCCCGCAGTCTTGAAAGAAGAAAAGCGGAATTATATTTGAATGGTTCACCCATGGAAACAGCTAATCTCAGCATGAGCGATAAATACAGAATTTGCATTTTTCCATGGGAACATTAGCTACCATGGGAAAATAGTAGACTCTAATGCCATTGAAGAGTGTGTCATAACCCATATACTCAAAAGCACAGAACTGCACAGTTCTACATTTTCAAATACAAATATTTAAATACACACTTAAGTTATACAGCATAAAATACCTCTTCTTCAGACTGGAAGTGCCATTTTGCTCGGTGCTCATGCGTTATACAGCTGAACAACTTTGCAGACCAAGGTTGCCATGCATTGCGTTGCTGCTGTTGGCAGTGCTAGCAGTGAGCCTAAATCACAGAGTTTCTCAGGATCTGAGTACCACGTGCAGCCTCAAACCATGTAAAGGTGAAACCTGTTACATAATGGATGCAACTGCAACCAAYATTTAAAAACATGAAATGTTTGGATGTTAACCAGAAAAAAACAAGGAAGCACATTCTCCTCCTTGCTGCTGTTTAGGTGATGTTTCATCTGAAACTCTTGTATTCTTGTCTGTGATGCTTAATTATCCTGTCCRTTGCTAAGAACATAAATTGGTTTAATTTTATTTTTGATGACTCCTCCAATATTCTCCATGGCCTAAAATGGGACAGGAACCTGAAGCCAGGGGTTAGATAGAGGCGACAATTAAACCTTATATTATCAGTGGCTCAGTGATTTCTTTATATACTGTTGTTAAATAACACCAAACTGTGTGCTAGTATGTGCCCCATCAGATATCTTTAAAAGATCTACTCAGTGGCAATGTGAAGGTTCTTTACCCTCAGGAACTGGTATTATCTGAGGACTGATTTGAATAGGATTATACTAAAATTTTCTAGAATAAATATATCTCACTATTAACTAAAAATGGACCTTCTTCCATATCCTTTTCCCCAAACAATCATTAATATTCCTAAAGAGAACACCACCAAACTACAGTTCTTACACTTTAAGATTTCCTTTTAATTAAAAAAATAATAGATAGAACAGGTTGTTGCATATTTTTTGGAAGATATATTTTTTCCTTTGCTCCCGAATTAATCTGGGTAAGAGCTCTGCAGTCATAACTTACTATCGCAGAATCTTACATACGATAGTGTGCTTGATATATTAAAAGACGAAGAAATACTTGGCTTTCATGAGAACCAAGTGCTTTAGAAATAACACACAGTTCCGTGATGTTCTGCATAATTGGATTTAGTGTTCCTTCAAGAGATTGTTGTGAAGCTGTCTATAATACAGTTTTTGCTTTCCTGGATGATTCTAGTCTTGCATAAATTGGAGCTGACGAAATATGTGGTACTTTCCACGGCCCTGCAAAGAGAATAAYCATTTTATTGCTGGACCAAGTCCAAGGGCTGAGAACAGCTGTTTCTTATCTCTGGTTACCAGAGGTTTACTCCCCATTACAAAGCGAGCACAGGTAATGGACAAGTGTCTTTAATTCTCGCTGAGCCCATTTGAGGAGCCCCTCAAAGCCGTCTYTCTGGCAGTGACACTTCATGTGACACTGCAGCACCCGTGTGCTGCAGCCGTCAAGCAGCCGCCGACCTCCTCCCGTCCGCAAAGGGCTTCCTGGCTCCAGCTTGCACAGTGCGAGAATCCCTTAGCACACACCCAGCTCCCTGCAACGCTCTCCTCTGAAACCAAACAGTACTACAAAATATGGGGCATTTTAAGAGTGAATTTAGATTTCCCTGCTCTTGGTCTGCATTGCTATAAATTTTAGTGGTTGCTTAATTTTGGAGGTTTTTTTTTCCTGTTGGTGCTAACATGTGAAACTTGCTCTGTCTGTTGTTGAAGCTAAATGAACCTGGCTCCTGATGGTGAGCCTACGCCTTATTTACTTTCAGTGCATAATGCACGACGGCTCTCTGAATTTGAGCAGTAGTTTATGTATGTAGGCATCCGAACAGCATATTAAACAGGAGGATGGCATATTTTTTTCTGTGTTGATATTGAAAACTAATCTGATAAATATTTCATTTTAACACTACAAACATAAAGGCAAATATATGTATGCTTACTGGCAGTAAGCTATTCCTCCTTCAACTACACAAAAAGTCCACTTAACTAGGTCCACAGTTAAAAATTACTATTAGTGGTCCCTATTTAGAAAGGCATAACCCACCTCCAGCTCCCGGTGTACAGTTTCAGTTTTAAAGATGAAGAAAATCTTTTGAGTCTTATTTATCACTTGAGCTAAAATACTGGGAAATGGTTTTAGAATAGAGAAACCACATAGTATCATTGCATAGTACCTAAACTCTGTATAACTGTCATTTATATCCTATAAGCTCCCTTCTGNTTTTTTTTTTTTTTTTTTTTTTTTTTTTTTGGTTTGTTTTACATTTCTTACACCTATTTCATCCTTGTGAGCGGTGCAGCTGAGCTCATTTATAGCCATAACTCAGTAGGGTACATACTTATTTTCATATTTTAATAATCACAATATTTCACTGATTCCACCTAGGAACTCTACCTGTCTGACTTCTTATTTCTCTACCTGGCACTAACATCATCAGTATCCTTATACAAAGATATAGCGAGGAACTTGCCTATTTCTTCAATTTGTTTGCAAACCAAACTGCAACAGTTTGGCACAAGAGCAGGATATGCACCATCTAGGAAGGTCTTTGGGATCCTTTACAACAAATGGCTGCATGTGTCGTTAAAATGTGAATTTTTTAAGATGTACTGAGACATGTTTTCTAAACTATGGGCATTTATTTGTGTACTAAGTGAGACTGAAGAACAATCAGGTTGTGCTGGGTAGCACTGAGGTCTAATGCTGCTGCACTGTGGAGCTGACCAACAGAAGCCAGACAACCATGACTGCACAATTTAAAAGTTACGAGGCAGAAACATCCCTCAAAACCTGCCTTTCATAGCAACTGCACGGCCCTTGCAGGGCTGCGTGTATGGATGGAGTCCCAGTCACTTCAGACATGCAGAGCTGCCTTTCAGCTTGGACTCTGCAACTCTTACAATCCACTGCGCTTCTCTTACGCTTCTCTCATACACACTATTTCTCTGCCAAGCTAGCAGTGCTGTCTGTCATTATAACACGTATGCAGACAAATACTGAATATAACACTTCCATTCACTCTGAAGGCGTGATTGTTAATTATGAAAAGGGTCAGCATGTGATTAGGGGCAATACAAATGAAGGTCCCTCTTAAAGAATTATAAAGCAGCCCTTTCCATTCCGCATTTTCTGTTTTAATCTTCATGGTCAGCTTAGTAWTTCTTATTCATAACCTAGCATGAACATTATACAATACAACCTAAATAATGCACTCCTTTCATCTTTATAAATCATGAACAGTGTTTGCAGACATTTCCAAATGCCATTTGTAATACAAAATATAAAATTCATCTAATGCTCATTTTCTTAAATGTCATGATACTGTAAAATGGCAAAAATATACAAGCATCCTTGTGTTTTTTTCTCTTTTCTTTTTTTCTTTAATACTCCCTGAAATACAGCAAAGTTATGTAGTCTGAATTGCTTTGCACATTCCAAATTACAGGTACTTCATATTGCTAACTGCATCTATTCTCCTTTTAAGCTCTTAAAAACTCTTAAAAGACTGACTTTCACCTCATCAAACTATTTGACACCAGTTTTCTGTAAAAAGGAATTAGATAATTAGAAGAATAAATCTTTAATAATCACTTCATGTCTTACAGAGTCAAGCATGCAGGATAGATTCTAATACAGACAGAACATCCTTACAGCACCTTAGCTCTGGAATCTGAGAACAAAAGGAATGTTCCAAACTGAATGTAAGTTACCCTTGGTGACAACATGGGCATATGCTTAAATCTTGTGACTGTTATACTCATTTTAGATGAAAAAAATGGATATAATTGCTTGCAAATTATTGCTGAATATCAGATTATTTACCTTTCAAAAATAAAATACAGAAAAGAATTAGACTTCTGTAAAAAAATGCTTTATAAAAACAAGAGATATTTTAAAAGTGGTGAAAAATGAAAAGCATTAAGGCAAGGGACAGAAACTCCTTAGAAAGAATTATCGTTAATTATTGTCATCTTAAGGTGTTTTTTGGTGGAAACTATTTTTCAAAAATACCAGCTCCCGATTTCATGGAGGAGGTGTATGTTTGCAGGCAGCTGAAAGCACAACAAAACACCCTTCAGTTTATCAGAGCTGGCTTTATCATTTTGCTCAGAAGTTTGAATTCCAATGTATTACAGCAGATAGAGTCACTTAGAACAAAAAAATCARCGAGGTAAAAAGCACAGCTATAAAACTACAAATTCCTTAAATTTTACTTGATAATGAATCATATTCTAGCRATCAGGCAAACCTACTGCTACCAAAAGTGTGGCTATGACCATGGTAGAAAAATGGTAAGAATTTTAAGGAAGGCTGATATTCTAAACAAGGAAGAAATGGATTCAAGACACTATTTTTAAATATGATTAAATATGACTTCAAATATGGTTACTCATTATACAACCTTTCCACTTAAATTGTTGCCAAGTGCAATTGCAAACTCGCGGTGATGGTCATCATGGCTCRACTGCTGAAACTAAATTTTGCACTGCTGGGGTTTAAACAATCTGCTCTCCTTCAGGAAAACTTGTTTTTGTGCWCTTTAAAAGTTTCAGAATTGTAACAGAATAAAATCTTCCACTTTCTGGACGGAGGTTTGTAGCTGAGCTGCTGTCTAAAGCAGCTCTCACTTCTGCAMGGTAAGTGGGCAGCTGTCCCCTCCGTGACTACGTATTTGCCATCTYGTCTTTGGAACGGCTTCCTGCATTCACAGCAAAAGTTAAGAAAAAAAGGTGCTGAAACCCAGTAATAGGGAGGCAGAGCAGACAGGAAAGCCCCTCCTCACCTCTCTGGCTCGGCACAGTTAGTGACAGGAGAGATCCAGCGTGGATTCTCAGCACCTACAAGCTCCATTGAGGCTGATATCCTCGGCAAGGCTTTCCGGAAAGCGGGAGCTGGGAGCGCAGGCCCCTTCAGGAGCACAGGATCCCCCATGGGGACATTCACAGCGAGGGAGGTGCTCGCTCACTCCAGGACTGCAGCCTGAGCACACGGGTGACCTCCTTCCCTTTCTGATGAGAAGCTGCACGACTTGGAGCTGCACATCAGTGTTCTCCATACACGAAGCAGCAGACAGTGCTTTAATGCATTCTGTGACACCCATTGAAACCTCAGATATTCCTAAAATGTGAGATCTACAGCTTGGGGTCATGTAGGATATACCTTGTAGAGCTAAGAAATGCCCAGTACCTAAGTTCTGAGCAGAGGCATATGCAACCATTTTGCCTTTAAGTGAAAGTAGAAAAGAATAAAAGTTTTCTAGCAATCAGCCTCTTCCAGCTATTCTGAACAAATCAAAGTTTTACAAAATCACTTCTGTGCTTCCAGAGATTCCTCTTTATATTACTTCCCATCTTTGTGTTTCCTCCTGGTAACTATTTTCAAGGTATTCAATGTGATATCTAAAAACATTGTTTCATTTATCTCCAGTGAGATGGACATAGCTTTTGATTTTTCCCATCAGTGGGATGGGAAAAATCCCATCAGTGGGATTCATCTCATCAGTGGGATGAATGGACATAGCTTTTGATTTTTGTATCTCAAAAGTAGGCAGAAAAAGTATATTGTCTGTAAGACAATATAAGATGATCTAATGTATGTAACGAGAAATAAATGAGAAAAAGATGTAGCTGATTGCACTGGAAAATCATCTACCTAGTGGATGGGTAGAGCGTCCTAAGAGACCTAAGGCACTGTCATATTTAGAGTCACATATCTTAATTAGAGGGACTTGTCCTTTTAAAGACATGTCTGCACGTGCAAGAAGGAGCTGCACTAATCTGTGTGCCTTGCACGACCATCTCAGCACTTGCAGAGAAAGTGGGAGACATTAGCACTTCACTTCTCGCCCAGCTTGAAGGAACCCAGACCCATCTCTCCGCTTTCTCAGAAGAGTGGCTGAAACAATTAAAAATTAAAGAAAGGAAAACACAAAGATCCGGAAAGAAGGGGAAAAAATCTGAAGGGTAGCAGAAAATAACAAACATGGTCATAGGAGCAGGCTTTATACCCTATGTCTCGTTCTCAGGACAAAGCTCAGAGCTGCTCACAACATTCCCTGAGAAGGAAAGATCTAGCTTATATAACCTGCCCCTGTGATTGTGGTTTTCATTATTAATGAACAACAGCCTAACACAAAATGCACCAAATCCACGAGCACTTTGACGGCCAGCCTGTAACAGAAACTGTTGGCTCCAGCTTTCCCATTCTTTCTGTTTCTGAATGAAATCTGCTACGCCTGCTCCACTGCATGCTGAAGACAGTGCTGCTATTGATAGGATGCGTGAAACGTAAAAACATCTTTAGGTATCACCAGTTAAAACATAGTTCCTAGCACGGGCTCTGCAGGCATCCAGRTTTAGAGCCCGGGGTTGATGCCCGCAGTGCTTTGCAGCCTGCAGCCTCTGCAATACACGTCACACAAGGTCAGCTGGGTGTACAGCACTCCTCTAGCCTTGCACACCTACCTGCGTAGCCTTGCTACACTACTTGTTCTTTCTGCTCCTTGCCTTTCTCCAAGGTTCTTCACCGTGACAAAAATCCGAGTTCCCTGAGCAGTCGGAGCCTGGGGATCACAGGCTGCACGAGGMATCTCCCAGCCACGCTTGTGGGAGGCCCCTAGTTACATCTGAGCTCTCTTTCATGAAGTCACTCACTGACAGGCTCCACATGCTGATGGATGGTGTGAAACAGGCACCGGGCAGGAAACGGCAACGTTGGCTTTTGTTTTCAAAGGCTGCCATACCACCTATTGGTTAGGGATCACAAATGATGTATGTGAATGAGCTACATCATTAAAAAATAGGATGAATGGCAAGGTGGCTAATACAGCAAATGATATTAGACACCAATTCCAGCTTGCAYTGCTGCATTTCAAAAGGAAGTTAAAACTTATTTTGAAAAATACGAGTCTCCCAACAAGAGACAAGGAACCACATTCTTTGTAAGAGGCAGCATCAGAGATCAAAGTGAAGAGGTCAAAAAAGTATCGCTGTTTCAGAGGAGTCACTAAAAACTCTGGACTTGGCATTATGCTGAAATTTGCACTTAAATTGGGTTTGCAGGTCCTCTTTTTCACACTTCAGTTCCTGTATTTCATTTTCAAATTAAGCACCACCATCCATGAAAGGATCACAGACCTTTTAGAAGACTTTGCTAAATATTTACTGATTTCTCTTCACCAGAAAGGAGAATTTTTGCAACTCCTTCGCTCATTGACTTTGATCATTTTAATTAAACAGCAAAACCACCAACAACTATAATCTCATTCTGTATGTTCATGATACAATGTCTTGCACACGTAGTACCACTTATTAAGCTGTATCTTCACAACTGTTCTTGGCAAAGCAGCAATGGGCAACCAAGGAAAAGACAAGACACTGTGGAGCCTGGCAGAGTGACACCAGCTTGAGGAACCATGAAAGGCTGATTAGAAAATCACAGGCTGAGGTGAAAGTCCAGGAGAGATGCAGGGGAGGCCTGGGGAGAGCTCAGGARCTCGCAGACAAGCAAGGGCCAGTTTTAGTGACAGTCTGCTATACTTGGGGGCTGTCCAAAGCCTTGGTGGAGAACCAAGAGGAACACAAGTGGGTACTGGCTCCTTTATTGTTTCTTAGAGATGGGGACATTTTGACCAGCATTTGATTCCCTGTTTGCACAGAACACGGAAAATACGAGGTCCTGACTCTACTCCCCCATTATTTCTGTATTTCTGTGCCTGGTTTCCACCAGCCTTCAGTTCCAGCCTTTAGGAGCTTGAGTTCCAGACAAACAGAAACAGACAGATGATGCTCTAATTTCTATGTACAGACCAATAACAACCTTATAAGAGCCAGTACCATCAATTAGCACTTCATACTTCTTTTTTTTAGTTTTTTTTTTTTTTTAATTCTTTTTAGGGAGAGAAATTTACTTCAGTTGCTGCTTGGGAATACTAGCCTACCAACCTTTTTGTATAGCTACATAGGAAGGCAGAACACCTCTAAAACACAAAATTTAAGTAAGTAAATGAACAGTTGGAGATGATCATCACTAGCACCTCAAGAGGAACAAATATACATAGTAGAGAAAAAATTGATGCTGAATTTGAGAAGAGGAATTGATTGCGTCTGGAGTATAAACAAAAAACAAAGGGTATGAGCTATCCAATGAATTTCCCTTATTACAGTCTGCACTGATCTAACACACATTTTAGCTCCTTARCTCAAAATACTTTGAGCTGAAATTATGAAATAATTCTGGAGAGCAGAATTATCACGATTCACTTTATTTTCTAAGTTGTTGTCACTGCTACACTGATCCAAAACAGACTCCATTTGCCACCGTGGCACTGAAAGACCATTCAGAAGGCATTAATCCACCTTCATTTGACCTGCCCTGTTCCTGTCGGCAGCCCTTGTGTTTGACCAGTTCATTCCCAGAAGTGCAAACACAGAAATAACACTAATTAATAACGCCAGCTTTGGCTGCATCCCTGCCCGAGTGCTACCTCCCTGCTCCAGATGCCCCCACGAGTGCTGCTGGTGTCACAGCAGCAGCAGCGGTGGCGGCGCGGCTTGGAAAGCAGCCAGCAGCAGGTTCCTGACTTCAGGTGCACTAACAGGACCTGTGGTACTGAGGAGCTTGAGGCTTTGGGAACTTTATGCCTGCAGAACATGAGGCTTAAAGATGCACTGGCAATTTTCAGCGAYAGAAAAATTACATTTGGGGTTAATTCTATGGATATTTGCTGAGCTTTAGTTACTTTTCTTTTGCATGCAGATGTAAGAGAGAGAGAGAACAAGCAAGCAAATACATTGCACACATCTCTTTTTTTTTTTTCCTCAATAATCTGTTTTCAGAGCCAACATGTTTTGAACTGACCCCTTTTCTTAAAGTAACTTTCAAGTGGAGACAAGCAATGTTTGCCACTCCTTGCTACCTCAGAAGACTCAGAAGACCGTGTCTTCTCTACATCCTATCAATTGCTGGTGGGCTAAAAGATGTGGTGATCCTAAAACTGAAAACTTTTAAAATGGTTTACCTTATGAGTAGTGAGGCACAATGGGTATAAAGATCACACAAGATGCCTGGCTGCACTCCGCATAGGCGCAGAGAGCGATAACATTATGTTCAGTGGGACAATATAGTCCAGGTCACTCTGTTCTCCTGAAGATTACCAGATAAATGTGCTTACTATATGCACTACATTTTTTTTCTCTCTGAGGAGCTTTCCCTAAAGTCAATTGTGCATCAAATAAAAAAGGCATTRCATATTGCTGCATGGCATATACCTAAACTTCCCTCATGTCCCATCCTGATAAATGTGACTTGCAGACATATATATTGTACTGGCTGGCATATATATTCCACAACACTATCTGTCAAATATATTCCCAGGAACTATGAGTTAATTCAGAAAGATTTCTAAGATTCAGTAAAAATTAAAGACATAAAAGCTTGTTTTTCCACTCATCTTTTGAAAAAAACCATATATATAGTGTTGAACTATTGCTAGCCTGCACTGTGCAGATGGTTTTGAACTTGCAATTCACCCTACCAAGGTTTCCATTCTTCTAATTTTTCCCCTTTGCCCTTCTGTGGGCAGGATGCTCTTATCAGTGAAAAAACAACAAGTTTACCAATTAAAAAACATCCCTGTCCCAAATTACAAGGCACTATCTGCCAAAGAAAAGTTTGTTCCCTACCCCACTGTGAATGCAGCCATACAACGTGGGTACCATCCATTCGGGATAAATGCCTGGAGAGGTTGCCTCCCTGCATGTAGCAGACTATTATCCTCTGACTGTGTTCTCTTCTGCTGATATAATCTCTTAAATAGTTTCACTGTTTACTTTAGTTAATTGAAGTACAATAGGAAAGACAGGGCATTGGAGAAGGTTCAGTTTAGCCCCTGCCGGGGAGCTTTGAAGGTGCTTGGAACTGTCTTTCGTGTGCTCCAAAACATCAAAGTGCTGGGGCGCGGTGGGCTGGGAACGTTACTGGCAATTACACTATCTGCAGAGCTCTGGAAAGGTTTCCTGAATTGCTGTTCTTCTGCCAACTTTTTCACTGGGTTTTGATCCCTTTGCTGCTCTTCTAAGCGGTCAAATCTTGCAAAACCCAAAATATTTTTCTTGCAGGGTTTGTTTGTCCTTGGACCTGAGTATTTCTGATTTTGAACAGGTAAGCAGTTTGTCTAAGAATTCACTGAAATTATCTCCTTTTAGTAGGTTTTAAATAATTGCTTTGTTTTTTTTACCTTGAAAAATGTGTCCAGCTATTTGAAGAAAACTGAAGGCCATTAAATTTGAAGTGGATTCCAATTAATAAAATAAAGCATATTTGTCAAAGTTCCTAAAATGAAGATCAACTGAAACTGAGTTGTAACCAGCATAATGCAAAATTTGTGGTAAAAGTCTGAAGGAAATGCCTGAAGTAAAGATCTAATCTTAAATTCTATCTTTTATGGGGTATCTTTTATACCCCAAGTCTTAATAAAATACAACAAAGTAATGAGAATCAAATACAATAATTGCAGAACTAAATTGATCTAGCCATTATATCTAGAAAGCTAAATGTTAAGAGGAATAATCAACAATAACAAATATTTAGTAGTATATAGAAGCCCAGTAATAGTTTGAGCTAACATCCTACGATCAGAATTGTTGAGAAATAACTTCTGTTTGGATTAGAGCATATCTAAAACCTATGTGTTATGTTGTTCTAAAAATCTCTTCCACCAAAGCAATTCTATCTCGGCCTAGACTTTACTAATATTGATTCACAGACAAGAACTAAGCTATAGCTATTCAAAATCTGAACCAGYCCCCAAGCTGCTATTGGAAGTGTGCTTCAGAAGCAAAAGTCAAGTATAGTCAAAYACATATTTTAAGTGAGATTTACTTTCCTAATTTTCCCTCTTACAGTAACAGGGCCCAACAAGAAATAGGGGGTATAGTTTGCTTTCTACCTTTCTACAAAAAAAAAAGTCAACACAGAACTTGGCCAGAATATCTAGCTGTTCTATTAATTYACTATTAATTCACACAAGTACAGTAGATATTAAAGTTTATGCYTTTTTAATCTCTATAAAGTTTTAAAGCAGCTATGCAAACCTTCAGTTTTTCATTGTGCATGTGTGTACATTCTTCTGATTCAAAAGAATTGCATGTTCAAAACATGGACTTTTTWAGGATGGATTTAATCCTCATGTAGTCATGGAACTAGGCTAATAGATAAATGTCAATACTTAGCATTTTATTTTGATAATTCACCTGTCTGATATGACATACAGACACAAATACTACCACGTTCATCTTTATATACTCGTATCATAAGCTCATCTGAAACTATCAAAATGGGTTATCTAGAAAATCAATTGCCAAAATAATCAGAATTAGTAAAATACTAAAGRTTAAAAAATACATATATACAATTTTGAATAACTTTGCATTAATGGATGCTTTTGCAAACAGACTTAGCATAGGTAGAGGTCTTCTGTCTACACTGGGATGTTTGAACTTCTTTACCAATCTTCTGCTCCAAATACTTAAGAAAAGAAAAACACTGAGATGTGCTTTAAAAGAGAAATTGATAGTAACCTCAGCTGACTACATGGCTACAAAATATATCAATTCACTGTGTGTGCCAGCTGAGCAAGTAAAATGGGAAATTACTCACTGGTAAGGAAATGCTGAGAAGTAGGGCCAAAATCCCTGTGAGCTTCATGCAATTGCCTGATGCGCTCGTCAATGGCCACCTGCAAAGACAGGAGAAAAGAAATGACTCTGCTCTCAACAAGTAACAAGCAGCAATTAAAGGCAGATCCTTGTTTCATTAAGCAACATTCTCTTAAAAAGTAAAAGGGCTCCTGCAAAAATCTGTCATGTTGAAGGCTTTAATTGAGCTTTAATGTGTCTGATCCATAGGCAAGCAGATTGGTTTGTTTGCCTTTCCTCTAACTGATGCTAGAACAACCTCAACATGAACTGGCTGATAAATAGATGCACAGCAGCAAACAGACCTGAACATATGCACCTAAAAAGAATATGATTCTGATTTCTTGCTTGCCAATACTGAAGTCAGTAAATTTCTTCTCTGTTAAATACTTTCACTGGAACTAGCATGAGAGAACTTTTTYGAAGTCAATTGTTATAGATCAGCCTCTGAAAAGTAATTTCTTCTAATGTGGATGTCATAACTGAATTTTAGAAGAATGCTGGAATGAACGTAATCAAATAGCATTTCTTTGTTCTTTATTTCTTCCTTGGAAGATGTCCTTCTTGGTGTTTTGGTGGGTAGATTTACTACAAAAAAACACAGATGCCAACTGTAAGAGCAGCTTTATCTTTGCACCTCGAAAATCTCAGCCAGCAGTTGAGAGCAGGTGGGTGTTACAGATAAATATCCCAAGCTCCCAAAGTTTATGAATGACATTGAACGTTATTTTAGAATACGTTTAGAACGTATTCTAAAAGGACACTATCAATTAAATTAGCCTAAATATAGCATTGGGTCAAGCAGAGAAAATGCTTAACGCTGAAGACTGGCTATTTCCAAAATGTTTTAAATAAAGCAACTGACAGGAAGCAGCTTCACTGAATTTAAATATTGTCTGAAAGAAAAGGTGTTGTGTCAACACTAGTAAAAGAGACATTGAAATAGCTTGGTCTGTTTTGCTTGTCCTAATTGGGAGCTATGTTACCAGGAAGTAAATAGGATGCATGAGTGAAAAGCAAGCTGCATTCAAAGGCATTCAGGCTTTTTTGGCTGGTGGTAGACAGGAATGATTCTACAACAGCTAGGGACAATGCAGTTTGGGGGAAAAAATAACGGCAGAATTGAGCATGTCTTTGATGTGATCTGATGTGTTTACCAGGAGAGGCCGAAGCACCCAGAATCTGGCTTCATTAAGCACAACTGAAATACAGCAAGAGGACGTTTGCTGCTTTGCTCGCTGTTTCCAAACAACAGCTCCAAAAAGTCCCCTTCCCCTGCCTTTTCCCCAAGCTGCATTTCAAATGCTTTCCCTGCTGCTTCCTCTGCTTCTGTCCCTTCTTTTCCTCTCCAGCTTCCTATGCAGAGATGCAATAAATGCTCTTGATTTGCCCCCAGCCCCTGTTGACAAGCACCTCCCCACACCGCTCAGCTACCAGCGCCTCATAAGGTGCCCTCTGTTCTTCTTCCTCATGTTTTCCTCAAGGCAGGAGTGACTGCAGAGCAGCCTTTACTTATGCTACTGGTTTTTGGGTGGGCACATGCAGGCTGAGACCAGCGAGCTGTGATCTTTGTGCCTAATAGTGGTGATTGCTTAGCTAGACAAAAACAAGCCTGAGAAAAGGGGAACTCTGGATAAATTCTTAATTTGCAGACAAAAAGCAGCTGGATAAAGGGCAATTTAGGCCTATATTCTTTGGTCTTTACATGGATAGACGCTCCATGGAGCAGTGCTATGTAGCTTAACTCTGAGTGGCACCACGGCGGACAGCAGCTGACTTAAGGCTTGAGTTTGCACTTATTTCACAGTATAGATGAGAGTTAGGAAGTCTGTGAGTGCCTAAACTCAGAGCTGCTTCTGGTTATCAGTATTGGTAGCTATAGAAGCACAAACCTATAAACTCAGTCAAGATCAAGATGTAAGAATTTGGTTTTAACTGACCCAAACCATCTCTTTATGTTTAATTCAAAAACAAACAGCAGGATTTCTGTGTTCAAAGATACCTGAGCTATTGCTTTTCTTCTCTAAAAATGTTTGCTTGAAGATACATGCATTTCCATTATTTATCTAATACACTGTTTTCTTTTACATTTTCTTCTTCCAATCATGACAAATGAAAGAGCCAATATATTATATGTGAATCTGAGGTATGTACTAAAAGATCATGTATTGATTTTAAGTGGTGATGACATAGAACATAAATATCTTACRCTAATAAGCCAAACAGAAGAATAGCATTTAAAGCACATCTCATTTTAAATAATAAAAAGAATTTGAAAACATTAAAAAAAAAATCTTCCCAATATTTCAACACAGCCATGTGAACTGAGGAGCAGTTAAACAGATTACGCTGATAAGAAGCAAGGCCGTGTTTCCAAGAACTCTTCAGGTTTCAACCTTGAAATAACTTGCCATTCAGAATAAGGATTTTCCATAGTTGGCTTGGGTCAACTGCTACATGCACCTCTGTTAGATTTGCCTGTTTTGCTGAATGYTTTTTCTTTCAACTAAAGGGTTAATCTGTGCTTACTTACGTCCAAGCTGGAAACCAAGCATGACCTAGCCAAAGCCCAAGCCTATGTCCCAGCCCTACTCCAGTTATATTCCCCATAGCTTTGATGTTCAGTTGAACAACTTTAGCAGAGGAAACTATGGCAGGGCTCTTTCTTTCTCACAGAAATGCTCACTGAGCACTAGGCTAAAATACGCTCTGTGAAACGGATGGCTCAGTTGCTGCATATAAGGGAAGGGGGCTCCGGCTGTCAGCCCCATGTCCTTTCATGATCCACACGCCTAGAAAAGGGCTGTTCATTTGGATCTGACATGGGATTTCTTCCAGCAAACACCTTACCTAGTAACTTGCAAGGGTCATAATCAAATGTTCCACCAAGTAGGTGATGATGTTTACTAAGGAAACTTGAGGCAAATGGGGAACATTCCAAGTGAAGGCAGGGACGCCTCCGTCCTCACGAGCATTGGGGCTGTTCAGAAAGAGACTTCTGTGGATTTCTACCTGCACGTCAGGCACATGAATTACAAGCAAACAGCATTTCTCTAACCCAGCTGCTATTTGGACCTGCTCCCCCTTGCATAAGACATAGACATACAGAAATACTAAAATGATAGATTTATGTTAAACACTACCTACCTACCTACCTATCTCTCTCAGTGATATACTAAACTAACATTTCCTGCAGTGGTTTGCTTGGGGACCACTGATTGAGAATATGAGAATAAATGGCATTTTCTTTTTATTTTTTTTTCCTGTGTTTTCTTTACACTCTTAGTAATATGTATCTGATATCTAAGATGACTTTTATTATTTCTAGGTAAAGAAAAGTCTTTTGTCTCTAATGCTCATGGAAATGAACAGCGACTTATACTGCCATTATTTTTAAGTAAAATCACATTGTCATTAAAACTACTTCACAGTGACGTTTAGTGTTCTGATAGGGAATTATTAGTCCCATAATGGGTGGAAAATAAAACGTATTCAATTCTCCCTGTTGCTGATTCATCATTTCTAGATGAAGTGCTTGTAAAGTGCTAAAGTCTTTACATAAAATGCACAGAAAATGATGCCTTATTTTTTCTTTTTTTTTTCCCCTAAAAGAAAATCAAACATTTCCTCACCAGATTTTCCTGGACATTCTCACAGTGGAGTGAASTGTATACTGAAGATAGAAAAATATTGCAACACCTTCCAACCCACAAAGAGCACAACTAAAGATAGGGAAGGAAGGAGCACAACTAAAGAAGCCYGTTTCTTTAGGGCTTCTTTAAGGCCCATTGTGTCACAATTCATCATTTTCTATTTTGAGATCAGAGATAGAAGAATAGAGAGGTCAGCTGGGTCTCGCCTATCCCACTCGGTGAAGTCAAACATTTACACTTGAGTTTAACTTCTTTAAATTATTATTCATTTAAAACACAACACAGCACAAAGTCTTGYGAGGTCAGAATTATATTCTTTATGTAAGGGCATCTAAGGGCACAAGCAGCATAATATATAGAAACTATTATATAATTAGGCTGCTCAATATTCAAATGTAGTCAAATTATAGAAAGAAGCAATTTTTGCTACGTATTGAGTAAGGATACATAATAAAACACATAAGTAGAACTGATTAAAAAAAAGCATTACATAAATAGCTAAGACAACCGTAGAAGAAAAATAGCTGAATACGTCTGGGATTCTGAGGAAAAATGGCAGGGAAGGAAGGAAAAGAACAGAAGATTCTCATCCAAACAGCTATTTTTAGTGCAGCAGCTCAATGATACAATCTCTGCTTCGAAAATTTGCTTCAGCAAAGACTGCTTTCATGAAAAGTAAAGGGCAATTTTCTGTATTTAAGAAGCATGCATATGTACAATACTTAATAAAACAGCAGCCCTTGAATTCCCCACCATATTTGCAGCGTTTCCACAGCACCCTGACCTTGACTCCAATCATACCCACTCCGACTGCACCTCAAAGGCAAGTGCCTTCTGCAAGGCCCTCACTAATGCTGCCCAGCAATCCTCCTCCCACCTGCTGAAAAGCCTCTTTCTTTCCTCGCCCTGACGCAGAGCTGCCAAACCAGGACAAGTCTGTTCTTCACAAATCAATAAACAGGAAGATCTGATCTACTGTACTTCCAATRGGCACAGAATTCAGTCACTCGCTGTTCCTCACGGATCAGGAGATAAGGAGGGATTTAAATAAGCACACTTTGTGCTGCTAATGAAGGGCAGGCACTGGAAAAGGCAATTGATACCCTCACTTCGACTCCGCCGAATTTCAAGTTTAAGTCTCGGTGTTTACTCAGACTAGAGCAAACAAAGGAGCAACCCACTTCCTGGTGAAAAGTTCTGTAATGGGAAAGATTTTGAGACGCATATAAATTATCTTGAAATTATTAAATGGCATTATGTGTCTTTTTTTTTTCCATGCAAAAGAAAAAAAGATAAATGTTAGCATTATTCCAACGGATTTACAGTTATTACAAAGACTAAATTCAACTTCCAGGATTTCTGGGTCGTGACAGGCCTGTACACCTCAGTAGATCGAAATCTCACTAACCTCATGCAATTCCTCCTTCACTGGAAAAACAGAAATTCTAAAATCCACTGAGATGCATGTATTGTACCTTGACTGACTGCTTTTTTAATCCTCAGATGAAACAAGGGAGTAAACTGTAATAAAAATTCAGGAAACATSTTAAAGCCCTGGGCATACAGCCTTAGACAACAGTAAAAGAAAATAAGTTTCTTGACTTAATACATCTACTGCGAATAATCAGCCATTGCTTCTTAGGCTTTAGTTTTATAATTCTAAATCAGGGGACTTCAGGCTTGATGCCCTTCTACACATACGGAAAGTCAGCTCTTGTGGTTTAAATAACAGAAACATTCAAACTTGTGAAATGAAACAAATATCTTTAGGGAATACTTCCCTTAAAAAGTATCATTTTGCTTTGGGGGATGAGGGGTAAAAGACGTTCTGTTATAGACAACTAATGTTTCAAATCTCCACTGCCACTTGAGCAATGTACGTGCTGGTAGTAGAGATTCCTCACAGGCATCAGCTTGCATATTGCAATTGCTCATTTTTCCTTTCACATTGCTTTTTGAATGTAATCTAATCAATATAAACTTTTTTTTTTTTTTTTTTGCTAAATACCTCACTGAATTTTACAGTATATGAGGAATGTCATTTTGCAGATAATGTTACCTAGGACCCAGTTTTCCACAAAACAAACACAGCATTGTGCCACACACATAATTTTCAATTCACAGTTTACATTAACTTCAGACATACGTTAGCACCAGACATCCGCTGATGACAGCAAAAGCTTGTTCTAAGAAATGCTGATACACAGATACATGGCAAGGAAAGCTCCAGATCTCTAGGACAAATAATTTCCGAAGTTTCCATCGTCCTTCATGATTTCTGCTTAGATCCCAAAGACTTTCACATCACCCCACAGAAAACACAAGATCTCAAGTCTTTGAGCTACTGACTTGGGCGCTGCAAACCTGAATGCCACCCGAGTGCATATTGAACTGCTAACACTGGGCAACAGGCAGCACCTCTCCCTGACCAGGCTGTAGTTTGTTGATCACAATGTGCGCAGTCACAGAAGGAGGAAGGTGAGTGAAAGCAGCCATTTCTCTCTAGAAAAAAGACGCAGATCCCTAAAATAAACTCCTCAGACACCTGGCTGTGTAGACACACTGGATGTGATGATATCTGTCCTACCTTTGGTGTAAAGCTGAAACTGTATATCAGAAGCTGGGGAAAAGAGAAAAACAAATGGATATGCTACCCTGAACCTCTGGAAGATTATTGATCTTAACTAAATCTTAAATAAATCTTATTCATCTTAAATAAATCCTTTGATGCAGTTTGACGTTTACATATGAAGTCAATGGGAATTAGGTACCTGCATTTAGGGCAGAATGGGTAATTGTGGTAAGCAAAACCACCTAGTGTGGAGCACATTGTGGCCCACAATCTTTTTGAGATCAATTCTTACTTTTGAGATCAAGACACCTGAGCTCTACTCTGAGCTTTGAAAACTTTCCACGTGAGATTCTTCTTTTATTTTTTTAACAGCACCTTTTTCCTTCCGCTTTCCTCAGCGTTCCTAAGGCTCTTTTTCTGGTCTACTGTAACCACCTCCAGGCACTATAGCCAGGACGTGGATCGGTTGGAGAGAGCCTGGAGAAAGGAACCAGAATGATCAGGATCTACAAGGAAGGGCTGAGAAACTGCAGGTAAAAGTGAGCAACAGAAGTCTTAAGAAATCAGGAAAGAGGGACAAGTTTCCAGCACATCGAAGACTTCTCCAGAATAAATTGTTTTTCATGTCTATGGTGAATAGGACAAGAATACAAGAYCTTAAACTTCACCAATAAAGATTCAAATGATTTATCAGGAAAAATATTCTAGCAGTAAGAATAATGATTGAAACAGTGGGCCTCCTGAATGATTCTCTATTTGGATGTCCTTGAGAACAGGTCAGACTGTATCTTGTATGAGCAACTTGGTTACTGCTGCGTTAAGCAAAGCTTTACGGTATTSAGTTTTATATTATTCAGGGAAATTGCTTGAATTTCAAATGGCAGTTACAGTCCTCTATTTTCCAATTATATATTTTTTCTACTACAAATAAATTAATTTCTGCTGTGTCATTGGTTATAAACCTAATTATGTTAAAATACTCAATACAGAGTTTTTAAAGTATGCTGGTTTATTAGATATGATGAGTGTTGCTTATAGGAGGAAAAAAACCCTGCCATTTATTCGTCCATGTTATTTGGGCTAAAGATCACAAGCAGCGTATATATAAAGATACATGCTACTTGTACTCTGCTGGGAATTAAAAGAAACAAAATTTTCAAATCTTGCGAGGAATAGAGCAGAGATTTCTGTAAGCAAAATGAAGATATTTCACCTTTTACATATTTTTTTCCTATAATGGAGGAGTTAATGGGAAATATTGGTTCCTCAAAATAGAAGTTTTTTGGATATATCATCTAAAATAGATTATACCTAAAACTAAAGATATTTAATATTTTACACAAGTTCACCATTTACGGAGTCTTAAAATATCATTATTATTTTACATCTCATATTTTCTACAGAACCTACATTTTCTACAGAATCTCCATAGAAGATTTTTTGTACAAATCTACTATGAAGATTATCTCCTCCCTTGCAGGCAACGAAAAGGCAGGTGATGCCAGAGAAGTACAGTTCTTGAAAAAGTGAACGCACTTCTTCAATCTCCCTCGCTGTAAATCTGCAGGCAGTCTCATCACTCCTACAGATAATTCCAAAACCATTTCAAATCAAGAAGGTTTCAACTTAAAAAAAAAAAAAAAAAAAAAAAAAAAAGCGGGCAAGAAGCAGTGAGACAGTACTTTAAAATAAGAAATGCAAAACAACTTGCTTCTGTGCTTTCCATGACCAAGAGCACAAACTCGACACCTTTTTCTGTCCCATTTCTACTTTGAGCGAGTTTCATGGGCTGCATTCTTATCTCTTCACTTGTATTCATATTAAGTAGTGCCTTACTTCACAGGAAGTCTCACTGATTTCACTGACGCTATTCATGGGGAAAGTTACTGTTTCACATGAGTAAAGGCATCTAGCTTGGGACAGGAAACAATAGAAAAGATCAGCTCCAGGGAGAAATCATTACAAAAGATGTGCTGGGGATTAGATTTTCTCTGTCAAATGCTTATAAAAAAGCMATTTGCAGCATGGCTCTACAGGGTGTTCATCTCCAAAACCTGTCTTGAGGGCCTTAATATCTTTCCATCGCTTAAGAAAAAAGTGGTACATTCAGATTTTGGGGGCATCGCATTTTAACACATTTACATTCTTACAAAGGTTCTTAAAGTAGTTTATGGAAGGCTCAGGAAAGCTCAGGAGAGAAAAGTTTTGCAGKGCTGTACTGGCATCCCCACGTCCTCTGTACTTTTCCTGCACTCTTTTTGTTATCATCYCATACATTTCTTCTACATAAAAACATATTTATAGATTCTGTAGSAAAAGCCTGAAATATAATTACAATCCGGCTGTTGCTGAACCATGAGTCTTGTTAGGCTCTGACTACTACCATTCCCACTTTAATAGGGTCTGTTGATAACAGTGTTTCTTTACGTAATTTTCTCTTCAGTTTGGGGCCACGTATGAAATGGAACATAAGGTTTAGCACATTCAGGTGCCCTTAATATATAACTGTAGAGACGTTAAAAAAATAATGCTTTGCTATAACCTTTTTTTTTCCTCTTATGTTTCTTTGTTAATGCACTATTACTTCTCTTAATTAGCCTTTTAATATTGTGGAATGGAATTAGCTCCTWTCTATTTTGTTTAAAATTATTTCTAAACAATTTTAAACCTTTTCTTCTTTTTTGTAAATGCTCTCATAATGTTTCATAATCCATCCCTGCGGTAAAACTCCACTTGTCTCTTAACAAGATTTTAATGTCCTTTGTTGCTTTTTTCCTCTCTTTTTAATCTTTTTCTCATTAAATTTAAATAAAAAAAATCCACGTCATTGAAAATTTCTTTTGTTTATGAAATGTCAACTAATATACACAACTTCTGTGCCAATGGTATATATTTTTGGTGATCTATGAATCTGTATGTAGAATGTATGATGTCATGCAAACAGTATTTTATTTTATAGGAGCCCTGAAACATGTGCCTGTATCAGTTGAACATCACCAAAATAGATTCTTCCTTCACAGTTCTAGCTACATTCTGAGTTTCATTGAACTTTTTACACATTAGTTTTATTGCTCCTTTGCTTATATTAATGAATCTCCAGTTCCCTCACTGTGACAGTTTCCACCACTAGATTAGGTGTGGGAATAACTATTCATCACTGTAAGGTCACAGCCTGGACCTGTATTTCATAGACCTATAGCTCTGAAAGAAACATATTTTACTCAGTGCTGTTTTTACTTAGCATTATCTTTAGGTTATTTTAATTTCTAAGTTTTCTCTGTGAGCATCTTTGGCTCCATGACACTAGTATTGCCCTCTGTCTCCTCTGCAATCATCACTCCATCCATACTCAAGTATGGGTCCATACTTTCMCTGTCTTTCACTGTCTTGTCTGCTTATTTGTCTTTCAGTCTCTTCATTCTCCTCTATCTCTGTTTCTCCTCACACTTCAAAAGAAGTGTAAATATGTATTTTCATAACTATGAAGTAAAACAGTTATACTTAGTAGTGTTAATATGTAAGAAAGGAAATATTACTTAGACTATTAAACATGTAATACCAAGCCAAAGAATATACAGAGGAGGTTGTATAAGTGAGATCAATCTACTCTGACACAAGAGTCTAAAGATGAGGCAGCTAAATATGATCTAGTTGCCCTAGGTTTCCTCAATCAGAAATGGAGAGAAATATGCATCTCCAGAGAAAACCTATCCATACTAAAATGGGCATCTCCAAGTAAGTCATAAGAATCATCATCTAAAGGAATGTATAGCGAGAGTGAGTATCATTTTTTTTCCAAGTGAGTGTGCACACAAAGGAGGATAATTCTGGTGAAGACCAACAGAAGGAATGCATGGAGGAACGGGAATGCTGGAAAGTATGAAAGATAAAATAAAATACAAAACTGTTTTTTACTGGAAGACAGTTTAGGAAGAAAATGGAAATAAAAGATTCTATATGTAGGGAAAGCTGGACCAAAATTCCCTATGTCTTCTTTTTCATTTTCTGCTTTCTCTGGTTCTCTCTTTGACAAGTACTATATGTTGGTACTGAGAAATACTCTAAATGATCCTTAGTCCTCAAACGTTCCCATATAGGTCACCTCTTTGGTTTCCTTTTTAAACTGCACAAGATGAAACTAGCAAGATGTTGTCAGTAGTGACAGTTAGGTTAATCATAATTATGTTGCATTTTAAGCACATTTGGCTACTAATTTCAAGAGTGTAGTCATCCGTTTCAAGCTGTAAGCAAACTATTTGCCGAATCAAGAGCTGAAAGCACAAGGAAAAGGAAAGCTTCATTTCAGGAGACTACTGACTGGGTGGATTAAACAAACTTTTGTTTATTGCTCTTGTGTGAAGAGCATTTTGAAGAGAGCCTCGCAACCTCCCYGGCTTCTGCAGAATGTCCCACCGCCACAGCAGCTGCTCCAGCTTGGGAGCTGCCAGAGCATCAGGGCTCAATGTTCCCTGTTATCTCACGCTTCTTTGTATACAGCAACAGCTCAGGATCTTGCACAAAAGGCTCTTTTTTCTTCCCTAGGGCAGGAAGCACACTGAAAGATAATAAAGTGACTCTAGGCAAACAACAGTTCAAATCGAAACAATTGCTGGTAGGATTGATACTACAGTGATTGAACATAATGGAAAAACTCCTACTGACTATAATAGTATAACATGACCTGCAAAAAGAGCTGTCTGCCTCTTGGAGCTGGTCAAAGTCTATATATTTATGGCTCCCAAGCTGTGAGTTAAATTCATGTGACATGAAAGCAAAACCTTAGCTATATACTGCCCACACTACACTAAGCCACAGTGATATAAAAATCTCTCTATAAATTGGAAGATGCAGTCCTGTTCTCAGCGTATTTTATATCAATAATGCCAATTATTTTCAGTATTGTATAAATGAAGTTTTCGGTTCATTATCTAAAAAAGTGATATACAGGTTAAAATATACAATAAACATAGAGTGCCAATATGACTAATAYTTTTTTGTAGTCTAGCTCTGCTTTTTTACTTTTTCTGTCCTTGTTTTACTGTCTTTTAGTTATGTACTTTAATTTTCTTTATACATTTTAAAGTTCGCATTGTAAAAAAAATACCTTTTTTTGTCATTAGATCTCTCTCTACCATTTGCTTTAGGCACCTGCTATTTTGTCTTTCCCTTCTGCTCTTTTAGGCCTTTTCGCAGACTCCACAGACTTCACATAGTACAAGGAAAATACGGAAAATGATTGCCCTACTCTTAGCCAACCAAACCTAGGATAGAAGCCATTATTTAGACAGTGTATTCAGTCCATAACCACCATGCACTAAGATTCCTCTGAAAAAAAAGAAAAAAACAAAAAACAAGTGCTTTGATTATATACTGCTGGAATAGTAATGCTGGCCTTCAGTTATAAGTCAGTAAATGCTTTCTGGCAGCAGAAGCCAGATTTTGCTCCGATTATCTGTAATTGTTTTTGATTGACTAATTTTTATCCCTCTGGGCTTCCAGCAGTGGCAGACACGAAGCCACAAGGGAGCTATGAATCCCAATGGAAACTTGCAAAACTGTTGTTGAGATACCGGAAGAAAAGTCAGTAACCTGGGYAGGGTGTAGCGTGGTAGGAAAAAAATGAAGAAGTCCACATGGACCAAGCCTCCATATTATTTAGAAAAACCTTCCACAATGACACAGGAGTTGCATTTGATTTTGAACATTGTCCTTGAAGAGTGTTTCATGGCCTTCACCTAAGGACATCCCCTCTACCAACGCTTTTCTAGTTCGTCTGCCCATATTGCTACATTGTCTTATTATTTTGCATTTGTCTTGTATGAGGCAAAACAACCATGACGATCAGGSAGGAAATAGGAAGGAAAACAGCTGGGGTACCAGGTATACAGATCTTGTACTGTTAATGCTCAACACAACTGACAGATTTCAGAAGCTGCAGCTGATTATACAAGTGGCAGGATCATACATCTGATGGGTATAAAATTTGGTAAAGGAAAAAGAAAACCTCACAGGCTTGTGTGATTACAATATGCTGATTTCATAAAGTTTCATAATCCTTTTGAACAGCAAATTTGCTAAGTAGATGCATATGCTACTTAAGAAAGAGACAAATCCTTTCTGTGGGAAATCCTGCCTGTGAAGCCAAGGAGATCTCTCACCCAACTCTCTCATCCTGCTCCCTTCTACTAGATTCTGTCTTGGCTCATCTCTTCTGCTGCATTTTTCCATATTCTTCCTGTCTTAAGTTGTTCTTCAGAATTTAAGTGTCTATTTCTTGCCTTCTATATCTCCCTTCTTTCCTCCCTAGCACTCACTTCAGTACCCTTCCGATTTCCAAATGTGCTGCCTGCTGCCATACCAAGTCACCTCCCGCCTTACATTCTTTAAAGGTGGCCAAATCTTTCTTTAGTGACAATTTAAATTATTTTTGATTGAAGCTAGGATTTTTTTTAAATATCAGCAGAGAGGCCCGTTAGATTATTTTTCCCCACCTATCTGTCTCCGTGTCAAGCATTATAACCTTGTACTATCAGAATAAATTATATCTGCTTGTCAGATTGAACCGAYTTTTCTACTTCTCATGCTCTCAGAATATCTGTTTTGTTACGAGTAGGTAAATATATACATAATATGTTACTGTGTGTGCATGTATGTTTGGGTTTACAATAACTTTGTTTCCTTATAATCATTCCAGAACCTCAATTATTCTGGTTATAGTTAGTAAAGTGCAAAACCCAATATGGCCTGGCTAAATACTGAATAGTATGCAAAAAACAAAGACCGCTGTTGAGCAAGAGAAACTTGATACAGGATATTTCCTTCAATAAGACTAGAAGAAACTCAAATTTTCCTTGTCCTATTTTCTAAGCAGCTAAGTTCTGTACTGCTTGAAGGCCTCTGAAGGCCTTTTGGAAAAATAACTGATGAAATAAGACATCGTAAGAACTTTTTTCTTTCCAATTTTTAAATACAATTTCACGAAGTTTATCATCCTGGGTTAAAGAGGCACAAGAAAATTCTCCTTTAAAAAAATAATCCCAGCAATGACATTTTCTCACATATTAAATCACTGGTCCAGCAACATTGCCTACGCACTATTATACACAGTCATACCTGTATCTTCAAAAGTTACAAAAGGAAGGTATAAGCATTCAGTTGTGCCTGCATTTCTCTTTAAAACAGCTGTATTTTTTTCCATTAGAAAAGTTTTAAAATGAAACATTGGGCTTGTTAAATATTGTTCCCTTGAGGAAGTGCATTACTAATCTTGACTCCTACATCAGCAATACCATTTTACTTGCCAATTCCTTGTCACTATTATGAGCACTTGAAGTTGTTTAACAACAGCAGAGGGATTTTTCTTATTAATTTGGAAACCATTCACCAACTGCTGTACAGAGAGGTAACATTTCTTTCCTAGTTGACTCATATTAACTATAGTATCTATATTCAAAATGTTCTGATTTGGTTCTTTCAGAATTCTACTACCTACGTATATCTATATACGCAGACTGAATGACCAGTTTTAAGGTTTGCTTGCATTATCAGAACATATTTAGTTAGAGAATGTTAGGAACATGGAAGAAGATATGTTCTAAAACTTGTACTTCATGCACTATGAACTCACTTCCTTGGAATACCAAAACAGYTCTCATCAGAACATCTTATTAAGTCAGGCTGTTGGCCATGCTATGGTCTTAGAAGTAAAGAATGAGGGGAAAAATATTTAGTTAAATGTTCTTCATTAAACAATGATAATTAAAAAGATGAAAGGTAGTAGCAGTGGGAAACTGGAAAAGGAAAACCTGTTGAAGAGACGGGCGGAGAGGAATTTCATGACGTTCAATAAAGGCAACTGCAGGGTCCTGCACTTGGAGAAAAACAACCCCAGGCACCAGCACAGGTAGGGTCTGGGGTTCTTGGTGGACAAGTTGAACCTCGGCCAGCCATGTGACCTGTCAAAGAAGGGTAAAAATACCTGGAGCTGCTCTAGTAGGAACCTGGCCAGCAGGTCGAGGGAGGGGATSCTGCCCTGGTGAGGCCGTACCTGGAGCATTGGGTGCAGTTCTGGGCTGCAGCACAAGASAGACATGGAGCTGCTGGAGAGAGGCCAGTGCAGGGCTACAAAGATAATCTGGGCACTGGAACATCTGCCCTATGAGAAGAGCTTGAGAGAACTGGGCCTGTTAAGCCTGAAGAGGAGTTGGCTGAGAGGTGATCTTTCTTATCAATGTATAAAAATATCTCAAGGGCATGGAGCCAGGCTTGTCTCAGTGACACCCAGTGACAGRACAAGATGCAACCGGCACAAACTGAAACAAAAAGACGCTCCAGCTGAACATAAGGGAAAACTTCTTTACCGTAAGGGTAGCTGAGCACTGGAACAGGTTGTCTAGACAGGTTGTGGAGCCTCTGTCCTTGGAGACATTAAAAACGTGTCTAGACAGGGTCCTGTGGCACGTGCTCTAGGCGCCCCTACTTGAGCAGGGCTGCTGAGACTGGATGGTCTCCAGAGGTACCTTCCAACCTCAGCCGTTCTGTGAGATACAGTCCCACGGAACACCGCTGTCGGAGACGATCATTACTACTAACTGGACACACTCTATACCAATCAATAAATATCAGGGGGGAAAAAAAAGAAAAAAGGGAAAATGAACATGAACATGAACCTTCTTTGTAAGAAAAGTCTATAAAATAAGTGTGTATTATTTTCAGAGGGAGTATGATCAACATCAGTTTCTGGATTTGTAATTTTATAGCTCTACGAGTCTGCAGACGTTACATCAGCTATCAGAGACACTGAAGCCACAGCAGCCCTGTTACCAGCAGCACCTCCCTCTAATAATATGGCTGAGAAGGCTGAGATCATAATGATGTTGCTCACTACTTCAGACTTTTTAACAAGTTATTTTGGTTCATTCAGTAGCAATTTCTATTTTTGAGGGAAAAAAAAAAGCTTTTGAGTTCATAATCCTATCACCCTGCCCAACTTTCTGTTTTACCTATTATCCATGCCTTCATACAAATTAGTGCCTCTTGCTGTTTACTTCACTAAACAACTTAAAAATACAGAGCAATCTAACTTCCCTTCAATCAGACCGCTGTACTGCAAATAGAGCATTTACTYGGCAGCAAATGAAAATGCACTGAAAGGCTCTATCCATCACTTACCCCAAACCCATCATTTAGCCAAGTATTCTCATCAGTTAATTAGGTGAAGGAAATTGGGCAATGCTCCCCAAATAACAAGTGGATCTGAGAAGCAGATCTTCGAAGTGCTCTTGTTGACATTTGCTAAAACAGTCCTTTCCTGTCTCATGAGAAAACTGAGACTTCGACTAATATTTGAAATTTCATTCCCATATTTCAAAGAAAGCCAGCTTTTCAAATGTAAACGCTAAGTGCTTAATTTTACTTATCCCATTATTTGGATTATCTTAACTGTTTACCTCACCATGCCTCTTAAACGTATTTATACCAGTTTTGAAATTCTAGTAACAAAGCCGAGCAGAAAATGTGGTTGCATTTCCTGGGACACAAAATGAAATCTAGAAAAAGGAAAAAAAAGGTATACCTTATGGGGAAGCATGTAAGAGTTTGCTGGAAAAACATTGCTGAATGACAGCGGAACTAACAGAAAACTGAGAAAAAAAGCATTGTGGAGAAGGAGCTGAGGGAAAGGCTGAAGCTGCGGGACAAAATCCATAATATGCACACATGTACTGAGAAACAAACCGGAGCATTTCCCATTGTCAGCTTATTTCTAGGTATATATTTTAAAGAACATTTAGGTATATATTTTAAAGAACATTTGGAACGGGAATGGTGCTACTGATACAGATCACAGGGACACACAAGCACTGGAACAATATGATGCAACTTCTCGTGGTTCCTCTGTCAGTACAGAATGAATTAAGATAAAGAGGCACCCCAAGGAAGACACGAGCAAATGAGATTGTTTGCTCTGTCTCAAATCTGTGCCCTGACTAATATGACACTGGAAGGACTTGAAGTCCTTGTACATTTTGCTCTAGCTTGTTGAACATATCCCAGCATTCTGCAGATGAAGTGCACTGCAGACAAAAAGATGAAGGAGCTCTAATGAATGATGCTCAGATGAAAAGAATCAGTGAAAAATATCCAGCTGTGCTAAAAAGGCTTCAAATTACCATTTATGCAACTGATGCATGCAATAGGTGTTGGGAAGGAAAAGAAAATTATTATGAAATGAGCAGTCTCTTTGGCTAAGTCTCAATGGAATTCACTTCTCAATCGTAAGGGAAATGTAGGGCAGGGAAAATAATTTCAATTAGAGGAAAGCATATAGTACTGGGAATCCTGAGTGCTATCACTGSAAGACTGTGAATCACAGCTAAAGGCTCAGAAACGAAAGGTAAGGGATACTATAGGGAAACAATTACATATAAATGCTTAATACCACGTCCCTAATATATATTTCCTGATGAGGTGGGCGCAGCCCCGTTGTGCAAGGGCCTCCCGGGCCTTTCCTCACGTTGTCGGGCCGGGGGGGAGAGCGGACGCACAGGACGGGGCTGCATCCAAAGAGCCGCAGGCGCCGCTCGGCCTCTGCGCTGCCCTCGGCCCCTCTGGAGACCCCCGGCAGCTCCCACCCGGCTCCCCCGGCGGCTCCCAGGCGGCTCCAGCTCCGCTCGGCATGTCCTRGGAGGGGGAGCCTGGAGTTCTAGAGCAACACAGGCCGCCGCCGATAGGACACCGAGCCAGGGACAAGGACGAGCGGCACCAGTTCACCTGGCGGAAAGAACAAAAGGGAACCCAGCCGAGCCCCGGGGAGGCCCAGCACATTCTTCCAGTCATCATCGGCCAGTGGGGTTTCAAGCTGTACAACGCTGTTACAGAAATTATAAATGATAATATTTAGGAGGAAAAAAAAGCTTTCCGTTACTTGGAAATAAAATGGTAGACACCTAGCAAAAGCTTAAAATCCACATTTATTTTGAGTTGTTATTTAAAATCCTACAACAGGAAGAGTTATAAATTGTAAGGACTACCCCAATACATTTTCAATTAAATGCCTAAATTAATGTAGAGACATTTAATTAAAGTTGCACAAGTTTTTACAAATGCTGTTAATTAAGCTGCTATCTAAAATTAAATCTCTCCCCAAACCCTTTTACATTTCTGCTGCTCATCTGATACGGAAATAATTAAAATTCTGGAAGTTCACCTATGCATCCAAATAGTGCAAAAGAAAATAAAAAGCCCAGGGAAGGCGTTCGAGAGGCTGCGGCTTTAATGGGATTTCCACAATCCTCCGAGTGGGAGGACAGCACCCATAAGAAACCTCAGACACAAATCRAGCTTTTCAAATTTGCACAGACTTATTCATTCAGTGTGATGGGCCAAGAACCTTTGAAGATTTTCCACAAGTGAAGGATAACGGATTGACATGACTAGGAAACAGGCAGATAAACCCTTTGAGCTCTATCYGAGCCTTACACTGAAGCAAACAGGACTAGTGCTGGTAAGGCGAGCAGTGCTTGCACTTCCATGCGGGAACAAACGGGGGCTTCCCACCTGCGGAACAACCTGCTTGTCCATAAGCAGAATCCCACCCATCTCCAGGTGGCCTAAAAGACCCCTCTCTCTTCCTGCTTCCCTACTGACTTCTTTCCTCTTGGTTAGGCTGGAGTCAGGCTGCTTTAGAGGTTCCTTAAATACCTGTTTATTTCCCATGGGAGTGTGACTCAAAATCACCCCACTTGTTTAACATCCACTCATTTTAGATATTGGCTGATCGAGGGAAAGACCCGTCAAGACARCTGAGAAGCCCACTGCATTATTTAGGACCCAAGAAAATTACTTCTTRGGGAAACAAAATGGATTAGTTGAAATACGGTTTAAGATCAGTATTTATTATGAGAGACAGCAAACTCCCTATAGGGACCTACATGTTCTGCAGCAGAACAAACCCCAGCGGAGGGGCATTCAGCACTGAGAGGTGGATTTGCTCCCTCTGAACCCGTGGCCCAGGTCTCTAGCCCAAAACACGAATGGGGCACATCGCTCTGCAATACAGATCAATGTGGGTTTACATGCACATACCCTTCCCTAGGCTTAAATGGGCTCTCTGAAGTATGGGGCAGGATCATTTTATCTTTTTCTTTTTTCTTTCTTTTTTTTTTTTTTTTCTGGAGCAAGCAAAATGCAAAAGAAAAAAGCAAGGGCAAACCTCCAGAGTAAGACATTAGCAGAAGAAAAATTAAACACTCTAAATATGCACTCCCTTTTGAAGACTCATCTCCCCTTGGATGCAGAAGAATACTTTTTTGTGTCCATTAAAAAGAGTGCATTTCCCCTTCTTGCAGGATAAAACCTGGAGAGGGTAGGCAAATATCAGAGGCAGTAAAATGCGTAAAAGCTTGAAGCTTGCTCAGCCCTTAGTGGTCTGTCTTTGTGCAGGCACTTTTACAAGCCTGTCCTACCTTGAGCTTGCAGCCCAACAGGACCCTGGCAAACTGCTGTAATCTCCTATAACCCTAATCACCATTTTAATCAAGGAAGGTGGGGCAGCCTGGAATTCGCACGGCAGGGCTAGCCCTGCAATTGTCACTCTGTTTGCTAAACACACACAGGATGCAGCTAAAAGGTTGAAATGGTTCAAATTTTTATTATCTTCACAAGATTACATTCCCACATTAATATTTGACAAGTGAAAAGAAAATCACGAGGCTGTCTGCTTTGAAGAGCTTCAGAAGTCTGCTTAGGCTACGGCTGGGTTTTTCACAAAGTCTCATCTTAAAGAGATCACCGGGGAAAACAAACAGTTGTGATTTACAAAACTGTCACGACTAAAACCCTACTGCACCTGCACCTTATATTCCACTTTTTCCCCCCTCTAATTCCTCCCTTTCTTCTCAGGCTAGATTAACATTTTCTGCTTTTGTTCTCCATTTGTTTGTTTAATGATTTTCTCCCTAGCCTTCCTTTTTTTTTTTTGTGAGTGCTGGTGTGATTGATTGCAGAGGGGCTGTCAGGCCAGGGGAAGCTTACATGACGAGCAAGAAAGGAAGCTTCAAGGAGAAGCGCAACGAGAGAAACTAAAAAGAGCATCAAGGAGACTGGAGGAAAGGGAAGATTAAAGGGAAAAAAAGCAGCAGACAACTCTGATTTCCAGCAAGAAGGGTTCAGCAGCTCTCTTTAAAAACCTGCAGTTCTGCTTGAGATGTATTGATCAGACTATTTCAGTGCTTTCAGTACAACTTATAGTTTCCAGGTTTACTTCAAATTACGTCCACGTGACAGTGTGCTTAGGTAATAATATTTTTCCTAAGCATCTAACAAGTGTTTGGATTTTGGAGATGGAAGATGGTCCCATATTTCTCCTCCTTTTGTTTTCGAAAAAGGGCTTCTCCCTTTGGAAGGACTCACCTACTCACTAGCAATAGTCCAGTATCAAAATACTCTTCATGCTACAGGAATTTAGATAAAGCTGAGAGTTCTGTTTTGTTTTGTTTTACCTCAGAGGACTGTTTATTTGTGCATCTCCTGAATATCACAGACACTTCCGGAGGTGAATATTCCAGCAGAATAAAAACAACAAGAGAGACCAGAAGGTGAATATTTACAAAACACTGGGCAGTTGGCACAAGTCCTGCTAAAATGACAAGCAAAGGACTTCATTAGATGAAAGGACCCTGCAAGATAGCTTGTTTCTAGGATTTCGAAACCCCTTTTGAAAGCAATATTCTTATATGGTTACACAAAAGACAACTTCTGAAAAAACAAGCATTTCTTTTGATAGGAAACACTGCCTAGCCAGTCCTTATTTTCCACCTGACTGTGTCTCGGGCTTATTTTTAAGTTATCTCACAGTTCCTAATCACATTTGTCCTTTCGAATACATTGCACTCTAAAATGTAGCTGTTAGAGGACAAAGTGCCTGAGATGGAATCATTCAAGTCTTGTATGAAACCCTGTTCTTGTAATAGCCTTTCTAATGCTGTCATTTCTTCTTATATATTAAAACCTGTTGAACCAGTGTAAACTATAGATAATTACATTAGATTTTGCGCAAAAGGGAGAAGGGCAAAAAAGAGGAGAAAAGCGCACATTCACACTGTCATTTGCTTTCAAACAGCAAGTAAAACCTTCCCAGTATTTTCTCATTTGATTCCTATAAAAGAAGAAATGTCCCTTATAACTTGTCTTCCACACCTAAGTGTGTGAATGACTCTTTTTTTTTCTGATCTGGTTATTGTGAGGATCAAAATCCCCCACCGATGAGCCTTAAAATATTTCTTTTCATTGTATCCTAAGCTCAAAAAGCCTTCGTAGAAAATAGAATACTCTTAATTATGAATAAATTAACTAAATTAGTAACATGAGATGGATATGCAATTAAGGGACTGTTAATTGAAACTGGAAACACAGCTGTATACAGCTTAGAGATGAATCACAGCAGTAATGACGCAGATGTTTATAAAATGTGATTATGTTTAGCGGGAGCATAGTATTGAAACTCCCCAGCCTGCTCTTACATTGTGCCACTGAAATGGTTTTTAAACCCATGAACACCACGAATCAGGATCTCAGGGATGGCAAATTAGGCTCCCTGGATGTGTGAATTAGTGTTGTCTGAATGTCAGCAATTTAATTCTCCAGCTTTCAAAGAATGTAGACATGGAGCCAAAAACAAACATCTGTTAGTTACATGCTCATTGAAAAAAAAATCTCTGGCAAGCTCCAGCCTGTCTGCATATGACAGAGCCAGTGAAATACAGTATCTCGGAACAGTAACACTGCTCTGTGAATACAGCAACCACGAGAATAATGCAGCCTGCCTGGGGGCTCATGAAATCTACTTTGTGCCCAGCCGTGACTACATCTTTACTGGGCTACTCCTCTGAAGAGCTGGAAAGATCAGGAACAAGTAAAGCTCCCTCTCTAAAGGTTTAAGAACTCATCAGCTTTCTAGCCACAGCAAAATGGATTGTTTTTTCTATTCCATCGGCTTCCACATCGTTCCTAGGATGCTCTTTGATAAACTGTAGAAAAAAGGGTTTCTCTTCTGGCAAAAACCAAGGCTTTAGTATTACTCTTGGGGCACACAGAGAGAGCTGGCTATGCAAACTCAACAGGAATAACACCAGGTACAGTTGTGAATGACAACCACAAAGCCAACTGCCCCAAATGACCTTGCTGCAACACGCCAGCGTGAAGTCCAACCCGTGCCTCTTCCTTCCCAAAGCCCAATACTGCACAGTGGCACGTAAATGAGATGTTAAACAGCCTGAGATTTGCTTTCTGCAATAGGCTTACAGAGTACCAGTAGTAGATTTTGCAGTATTCTTGTTTTCCTTAAATGCAATCATGTTCAATAAACATGTAGAGTGAATTAAGATTGTAGTTTGTAGGCAAAGCCTTTTCATATACTGCAAAGGCTTTTCATAGTGCAATTCACATCACAAACCCATTCTTAGTTTGGATTCAGGGAGCTGGGTCTGTAAAGCAATAAATAATTAGAAGCACAGACTTGCATGCAATAGACTTTCTTATCCTGGCCCCTTGTTCTAGGCGAGTTGGGCAGAACCTCAGACTAAAAAAAATATATCACCAGAACCTCTCATAAAATTAAGATGCTATTATGAATTATGCCCGATTGACACAATTTCATTAACATTTAATTAGGTTTTATAATGTCCCTTTCTTATCCATAGGTGGATACTCATCTAAAAATATGTAAACGCAGGCACAAGGTCGTTAAGATAATTTGAAAAATTATGTAGAGTATCACTGGCAAAGCTAAAATAATCGGTAAGTCCTGGCACCATTAGACAGTGCAGGCTTAATCTATTGCTTGTGGGAATTAGTGCTTGCTAAGCCCAGTCTCAGGAGGTGGGGGCACAGTGTCAAGGGAGAAGAGCAGTCCATGCTACAGCTGGATTTCTCTCCACCTTTGGAAACTTGTAATTGACAGGAGCTGTCCCCCTTTTCACTGATGAGGGGAAAGGATTAGATCTCGTGTATTTAAAAGAGGGAGCCTGCATCACTTCTGCAGCAGACCATGCTGCTCTGACAATAATTCACATGTCACTCGCAGCTGAGCAAAGTTATGAAGCTTTTATGAGAGGAGTGTAACCCCTTTCTCCTTACAGGTAAGCCGAGCCAAAGCCAGGGCTCTATTGCAGCCAGCTGTGACAGGCGACGTGCAAACCAAATTGGGTTTTCTTAGCGCTTTGGCTGGCAAAAGTACAGACAAAGTCAAGTCAGGATTTGAAATGTGATGTTGTGAGATAAGCAGCTGGAATGCTGGGATATACAAGGAATATAGGATCTCTATGTTAGAGAAGACACAGTCTTCTCTTCTGAAAGAATACTCCCCCGAAAATCACTGCGCTGCTGAAACAGTGCTGTAATATCAGCTATATGTCAGATAAATAGGGTAGATTTGAAATATGCAGGCTATATAGATAAGCAGAACTGTTTTTACATATGGAAAGGAGTCATAAGTGAGAGTTTTTGGGGAAAAAGACAAAAACAATACAAGGAATCATAGGGAAAGAAGTCACAACATCTGAAACAACAGATGTGTTATCTTTAAATGTAGAGTTAGCCTTGTTTTCCTAACTTATTTCACACCTATTTATCATGCCATTAATTTTGTTTTAAAGCCTAACCTAACCTAACCTGAGCAGAGAGAATGAACTTTGAACACTTCAGGGAAGAAAAAGACTCTGTGTCTTTAACTGCTCCCCCAATCCAACAATTCCCAAACAAAACAGCACAAGGTAAAGAATTCATTTCCATAATGTGTAAATTTTATGTTGCCATAATTCTCCAGTTATCAAAGAAAGAGCTAAATAACACAAATAAAAACTGGCTTTGTAAGCTCTGAGTCAAGGACTCTAACTAATACCTCACTTGCACAGTGGTGCCCCGAGCGGGCTGAGCTTTCTAAGTGTTATTGCAAAACCATTCCTAAAAAACTGTCACTAGGTTTGGATATCCAGTGGGTCAGAGGAGCCGCCAGAAGCAACAGTAGAACAAATGATCCAAACAGTGCCCTCCTGCCCCATAATTCTCAGTCTCACTGGCCCTGCAAAGGGGCCAGAAGTGCCTGCAAGGATTCTTCAATTCAGGATTCATCTGCCTAAGACTAATATGCAGTCTCAAGTGAAAATTTTGCAATCCTCCATTTGTGAACTGAAATGCAGGAACATTCAGCTTTATCCCAGATGTGATGAAAATTACAATATCAGTTTAAAAAAGGACCTTATAAAATACTCTGATACTCTGAGTACAATGTTTTTGGTCTACAAAGGCCAGTTTTAAAATGTTCTTTTAAAAGTGTAATATTAAAGCCATTTCCGTATTTTAAACATTATTGTTAACAGTACTTCATAAAAAGGCAAAAATATCTCACTTCAAGTCTTACTGAAGCAAAGAGATGTTAAAAATACAGCACACAATACTTCATGGCCTAAAAAAGGCTTCTTTTGTAACCCACAGGTAGACAAAATGATAGCAAAATACCTACAGTTAAAACATGCCAAAAATTCCATATCTGAAAACGACACAGAACATCCCAACAAACAAAATTTCTGGTAACTTTTACTTTTGTCCTGGAATTTTGCATATTTTTCCTCTACCTTAGGTTCTTTATTCCTCTAAGTGAAGTTCCAGCTTGATTTCACAGCATTTCTGGATGCCGCCCTGGGCCCCGCGCTCTCGGTGTTCCTGCTGAAGCAGGAGGTCTGGACTAGATGTTCTCTAGAGGTCCCCTCCAACCTCAACCATTCTGGGATTAAGTGATTTCCGAGATCATCTGCCATAACCCCATTCCCAATGGATGGATGGTGTTGGCAGAGAAAATCCCCTTCAGGTTATGGAGCAGAACCAGGAACTACTAGGACTCATCGCCCTTCCTAGGGTGAGCAGCTAAGGGACAGGGTACCCATCCTAACCTAACCTTCTTTGCCTGGCTCTTCTTCATTGTCAGTTGTCACCCACACATTTTAGGAGCTCTCACGGCTGGTAACACTTTGGTGAGGAAAAGGAGCCGTGATCTGAAGGTCAGGACTGCAGAATGGCTTGTGACTGCAAGGTTCATTTTGGTTGTGTTCCTGTTTGCTCTCACCGTTATGGGCTGCAGTTAACTCTGGAAATGTCCCAGCTTTGTACACTAAGCAAGGTCACATGTTCTTACCTTAAAAAAAGCCATTTTTCCTAATGAATAGCCTAAACATAGCTGCTTGCAATCAGGTCACACCTCTAAAAAGATGGCGAGAAAAAAACAGACCGTATTCTGTCAATGTTGGCAAGAAAAAGATTAAGCCACCTGTGCAATTTTCTCATTTAAGGTAAAACTCCTAACCCCCACTGTCTACACACCTTTGTAGAGCTGCAACTCTATGCTTTATTTCTCCAATTGTAATTTCTGCTTTCCTTATCAAAGAAACTTCTATGAAAATAATTTCAATTAATGTTTCTGCAGTGCTCGTGAATTATGGCTCATACACATTAGAGAATATGAACAACTCTTCCTTCAGCAAAGTTTCAGTGGTGGCTACTAAATAAGAGAAAGAGCTACCTCCTGACCATTTTAGATAAAATTACTTAACCAGGAAACCAACTAATGATTCAAGTCCAGTGAGTGACTTCCCGCAGTATCATAATTCCAGCTTTCCACAGCACCCTGCGGCTGCTCTGGTGTGGCTGGTCCCCATGGGAGCTGCTGACCACGAGCTGTAGCTGCCGGTAGGTCCAGGTCAACTGCGAGAGTCTCAGCTTGTTAGAAGGAAAGCCTAATGTACCAAATGATTTGCCCAGACTCTTCCTACCATTTTCCAACACCCACATGAATCAGAGATTTTATAGGATATGTTGTATGCAAAAAGTTTGTACAAAGAGTGCTGAATTCAAGCTGTGTGTATTTTCTTGCATTTCCTAACTTTAAAGTGCTTGTCTTTGTAACTGTAACTGGAAACAATGTAATTCAATGTCATTTTTATAATCATCTCTCTATATATACCCATATATATGAGAAATATGAAACACATTAAAAATCTTTATACAAACAAACACTGAAATGAGAACGCAAAATAAGGTAAATTGCTGTTTTTCTGTGTGCTTCTTTAAAGCAATTCTTTAAAGATGGCAAAATTCCAAATTAAAAGAAGCCAAAAAGCCTATCAAGATGCTAAAATGAATACCATTTCACAAACGAATGAAGATGACTAAATCACTTACACATTCATGAAACTGAAATTCATCACATAGAAAATGATAAATTTAGCAAGCTATTATTTGTTTTTCTTCTTTTTCACTTATACACATGCATTCTTTCAGTTACTGTCCTAAACACGGCACAAAGAACAATGATCATGTCCTTCACATTTATGAGGGAATATTTCCAATTTCTGTAGCACACTTCATTAAAAGAATTGCATCCCCTGCCCAGGGAGCTGGCCTTCCTCCACCACCTTACATAAGGTCTCTACAGAGTGAATTAAGATCTCTAAGGAATGAGTAAAGCATAAAGCGAACCTACATGCGTATTTGTGCAGATAAAAATCCAGCAAAATTGAGACACCTGCTAACATAAATGAAGGGAACTACAAGGATGTGTAACTTTGGAGGCCAAGTGGCATAACCAATTAAATCAGTAAGAGGCTATTAAAGAACCACGACAACTGTGACTTTGGCAGAAGCTCCACTTCCCAAGGAATACACAAAACAAGGTTTCTACTGAAGAGCCTAATGGGGAAACTCATCTTCCAAAAAGGATCAAAATCTCCCTCTGCTGGGAAGACGAAATCTGCAACTACTAAAATAGCTTTAAAATTCAAGCGCAAAAAGAACTAAGATTTTAGTAATTCCTTAATTAGTATGTTACAGATGGGCTGGGATTTTGCCCCCAGATATTTAAACTAATTGTCTCTTGTTTCTGTCAGTTACTGTCAGATGACATAAATCAAAATACATTTTTTTTTGAAACACAAAGGAATGGGAACACATTAATTATTAAAATGAATAAAATGACACAATGGAAAGACAAAACTGCTACAGCAATCCAAAGACAATAATGCTGAAATACATAAAGCTAATTGCCCATTTCAGCCATGTATGTGTGACATTCTCCATCTCCTACAGCGTAAGAAACATCTTTCTTGTTCAGCGCTGCATTGCTTTCTCCTATCCACTTCTAACACACCTTCCATTTACACTCACTGATTAATGCAGAATAAGCAACTTCTCTTGCAACACAAAATATGCGAAATGTTAAGGTAGATTGTGTGTTTAAGTTTATGGATAAAGCTTTCCTATATGAGATTGATATGTAGTTTCTAAGAATTTGGCCACTCAAATCCAAAAAACTAGAGCAGGTTTTCCTTCTGCTTTGAGAAGAATGACTTCAGGGATGTATTTTAAAGCACATCCAAATCTTAATGATGTGCTTGAGACCTTGGAAAACATTTCCATTACCACAGAACACTGCCATGAAACCATTACCATGCCACTCATGTAGAAACAGGGAAAGGGCTTGGAGATCTGGTGAATTTGTTTTGGCTAACTTATGAGAGACTTTAAAAAAGGTTCTTTTAAATTAATGTTTTTATTGGTATTTTGTTTCTTTTTGGAAGATTTGAAGACGAGAGACACATGGAGGACAGCAGGTTAAGGAAAACTGACCCCCACCCTCACAGTTAGTTCAGTGCTGTGACTTTGCTGCAAAGTTGCCTGCCCTGGTGCAGCTCCCTGCAGCAGGCAGGGCATGAGTGGGGGACGATGGCCCAGCGTTGCTGCAGACCAGAGCAGCTCTTCAGAGAACCACTGCCCCCGAACAGACACCTGACAGGGCCCGCAGCGAGTAGCTGGTGCCGCGCTCACACACGGAGGTGAGCAGGACTTGGGACACACAGTCTCCATACGGAAGGGATTTCCCCTCTAGCCCTTCTATCCTCAGTGTTATTTCTTCTGCTTATGCAGAGAGAAAGACTCATTTCTATTTCCCACCAGGGACTGACAGGCCCAGCTAATATTTGTGAAGCACCTGGAAGATGCTGTTTTCTTAAATAATTCATTGCAGTACTACTTATGACAATCATGTGCATTACACAGTGCAGAAAAGCACCGGGCCTCAATGGAATACAAGCCAGGCTATGATATAACTTCAGGTAAGTGCCTGCAGTTGCAGTGAAAGCCACCTCTTTCTTCAACAGCTGCTTTAAGTAGAGAGGGAAGAGAGCAAGAGCTGCAACTGCACCCCTTACCAAGGCTCTCCTGCACCACAGCCTTCCCAGGTGCTGCAGAACCACTGCTGGTGGGGCAAGATGAACCCATGCATTTAGAACAATAGGGAAATCAGGGCTAATTTTTCTTACACTTACACCTTATATTAATCTGTGCAGCCCTTTGCCCGCTGCAGCTCTTGGCACTGCCTGTGCTGCCTCCAGGCTGTGCAGCCACACACACCACGCCGGCCTCACCGCTGCGGGCAGAGACACCCACTCTCAGGCGACCGAAGCTCACTACAGCTTTAGACAATAAAACTCTGGAATATTAAGTCTTATGACAAAATCTCTTTAAAGGCTCAATTTTGTGCAGGTGCAGAGTGCAGAGCCAACTCAGAACCAAGTGTTGTGAGTTTTCTTTTTGTATTTCTCAGCTTATTACTCTCAGGAACTCTTTTTAGGTAACAGTAAACACAATTTGGGTGCAACACAAATATTCTTTCTGCCTCACTGAAGGCTACGTTCCCAAAAGGGTTCACCTTTTTCACCAGCATTACAGCAACTGGATGTCTGACCAAACAGAAGTGGACATAACTCCCTCCAATTTGGTCAACCCGGATCCTCCATCCTTGACGGGCAGGAAGAGCTTTCAAGCCAGGCTTTCCCTCAGGATGATCACGTTGCACATCTTGTTTGAAGTGCACAGGATGGGAACATGAGAGCTGCTTGTGAACTCCATAGCAAATAGTTCCCTGGAGGGATTTAATCTCCTTTCATGTTCAAGAAATACGGGAAAATATTTTTTTTCTCTTCAAAAGTACTCTTTTAAAGGTATGAAGCTAATTATTTTCACAGTTTAAACTATGCAAGCTGATGATAGATGTTTAATTTTCAGTTATTGAGCTTAATTAATTAACTAAATATGTCTTTATATAATATCTCAACAATGGGATTTGTTAAGTCTGTAAAGATTTCCAGTACAAAGATATATCACTAGATTTAAAATTCTGTCTTGTGGATATTCACTGATATATATCCTTTATATATACTGATATATCCTTTATATTCACTGATATATATTCCTTTATATATATTTTTCTAGTAATGTACCTTGATCAAAAGTGAATATACACACATGCATTTATGTAAAAATGTGAGTGAAATTCCAGACATATTCTCCAGCAATGTGTGTGTGTACCCACTATATTATTGTACAATGCCATTACAATACTGTAAAGGACTGAACAGAGTCTATCTGGTAACATGAAAATAATATTAGCTACGGTTTGATTTTAAATTATACTTTTCCTCTTCTCATCTTATAAAAGTTCCAGGTTTAGTAAAGCAGGGAGCAACACACTGTTTCATCCTCTAAAAAAAAAAAGGTGGAAACTTTCTTGTAACATTAGGATTCACTATTTCGGCTCCGACAAGCCTTATACACCTCTCCCACATATAACAAGGAACGAATCTACCTCTGGCAAACAACAGCACAAAAGCATCTGCTTCATGATTTTCCTGCAAACTTGTTTTGTAGACATGGGTGAGAATTATTTCTCTCCTTAGGATGTGGAGACAGAGAAACAGAATGAGACAGAGAACAAGCGAGATTTACTACGTATTTTAAAATAAAATCCACACAGTCTACAATGTGAAGTTTGTCCTCTATTTAGGACTTTCATGAGCAGTTACAACAAAACATTTATCACTGACTTTCTCTCAGACTTGCTTGACTTTTTCACATCCTGTATTCCTTTGCTATGAAAATCTTCCCCTTTCCTTTATGTTTTGATGAAGTAGTGAAGTTCAGCAAATCACTGGGACTTTGTTAACTGTTTTTAACTTTATCAGCTAATAGGTTAATTTTCAACACAGCATTTAAGTGCAGCATTTAATTTTTTTTAACTGACTCTGTTGTATGTTTCTAAAAACAACAGCTAATTCAAACAACAACTACTCTCATTTTTCTCACATCATCTATGTCTAAATATCTGCTTATCTTGAGAATTTGAGAAACAATGGAGACTAAGCAACAGAGATCAAGGACTAACTATCTTTTACTTAAACTAGCACCATCCCTGTCAACTGCTGATCATGAAAAAGCAAAAATATTTATTCTGTTGATATTTTCATGAACTGACAACCTGGAGATGTCACAGACCTGTAAGATTTCTTTTGGAGAAGCAATAAAGCAGCAGTAACCTCTTGCTGTCTGCTAGTGTTGACAACATCAGGATCTTGTCTCTATATATGGCAACAGGGAATTGGTTCATTTTTGGGTATTGTTAGTATTAGCATTTTAAAATGCAGGCAAAACTTTGCATGAACTTCCATCTCACACTTCCACGTTTTTGCAATATCTTTATTAGGGTAAATACAATGGCAGGGCTTCCAAATGCAGGGCAGTGAGGTAGCAATAAATAAAATGGTGATAAAATTCTACTGCTTAAGGCAGGCATTTAATTGCATTTGCCTTCTTTTAATCACATGATTTCCCTACTGCTGTGGCCCCTACATCACAGTGTGTCAGATCATGCTTGCCTTCCCCATTTCCTCACCCATTCTGTCTAAAATTCTGAGCTGGAATATAGTGCATTTGGGGGGGCGCGGGGGGAAGTATTTAATTTGGGAGGCTTTAATCACAAGATAATGGAGAGTAATCTAAACCTTAAGTGATCTATTATGTACATAAATAAAAGCAAAGTTAAAATTTTCAATATTTAACTTTCATTTTATGTTCATCTTGATTTCATTGTTCCTCTTTGTTAACAGCTTTAATAGCAATAACAAATCCTGCCAACTGAATGCATATAATGCCTTGTAATTTTTTATTTGATTGTACAGGTGTGTGACATTAAAGGTTCCACTGCACAGCATCATTGATCTGGCTGTGGAAGAAAATATTCAAAATTTTTGCACCTGAAAACTATTCAAATAGAAGTAAAAGGAATAAAGTAGCAATATGAACCTCCATGTATACCATAATACCACACGGATAAGCTTGCTGAATGAAACCAGCACAAGACATTTTTGGCAACAGGAATTGCTAATTATAACATATTGTCATTAAAATAAAAATAAACTATTAAGTGTTTACAGTGTTTATAAAAAGTGTATGCCAGTTTCAACTGTATGATAAACTGGGTTATCTAGAACTGAAATTAGGTTATCGAGAATTCTAGTTCTCTATAAAATATTCAGAAGCACATGAAAAGACAGAGTCAGCTTTACCTCTTGTCTCATAGGAACATCATTTCTGAAAGTGTTTTTCAATACTGCCTCCTTTTTTCATTCCTTTAACACACTCCTAGGGCTCCTTCCACAAGAAGGAAACCCGCCCGGACAGAAAAAGAAGTTTACTTAAATGCAGCACAAAACACAGTCAGTGCAAACCTACCTGAAGCACCTTCCACCTCGTGTTCAGGTCCTCCACGCAGCTGAGATTGTACTGGGAGAGCTGAACGTCGGCGGGGCCGAGGCGGCGCGCCAGCTCGTTGACGTGATGCACCTTCTCCTTAAGGGGCACGAGCTCTGCTCGATAGACCTGCGCCAGGAGACATAAGCCAACGTGAGCAACAGCTCCAAGAAGGAGCGATTATCCGACCGCCCCAACAACGCCGCAGCCGTGCCCCACGTCGAGCTGAGAGCGGGGATTGAACGGAGCACGAGGTATAAAGTTCTATACAACTTTATGAGCTTTGTAAGTCTCTGTGGTAAGGCCTGGCATTTCAGAAGGTGATGATATAAACGAGAGCCCTCACAGCAATTTTTTTGGCAAGCTAAACCTAATCCACTGCTTGCTCTGAGGGATGCTTCTTGCCGCTCTCATTTTTTATGTAGCATGTTCCTCGGGGTGGACAGGGTGGTAAATGCTATTTAAAATATCAAAACAGAGGCAGACCACAGTATCCCCCTACAGTGAATAAACAAAATGAAAAAATAAAAACTGAACTAACAGTGAAAAAATAAAACTAAAAACCTCCTTGCTATGAATCCCAAACTGGCCTACATGCCTCTGTATTTCAGGAAAACAAATGAAGTCACCCTTAAAGTTAAGGGTAACAGCAGTCTAGTTTAGTAATTTCAATAATGAATGTGAAAAGCAAAAACAGCTAGTGTCAAGCATCTTGATTTTAATAGAAACAAACTGATGATGTTTCTGAGAATCTAGTAAGAGCATCCCCAGAGTCCTGCAGCACAGGCCCCAGACAGCACACTGGGAGTCTAGCAGAGAGAGGACTTTCTGCACAGATCTTCCCCTGTCCCATATCCATCTTCTCTAAGGAGACATTTATAAATCTTTAATATGATAAATTGTGTCAAAATGTACAACGAGCCATGTTCAAGGGACAAATTCTGTCATTTTCAGGAGGACATTAGGTAAGGTGAGTTCTGCACAGAGATATAGGATAATCACTGGCAAAGTTAGTCTGCCTTTCCAACTCCTCTCTCTCATCACTTTTAATACAGATCATACGTAGTCTGCATCTCATTGCGGCTGATCAAGAAACCTGAAATGATTGCCTGCTAATACCAAAATGTGATGAAAACAACATTCAAAAGAAACCCCCAAAAAAGCAATATCTGAGTGAACTGTAAGAATCTGGACACTGTGAGCAGCATTAAGACACCACAGAATGTAATGAATTGGCCTAACAGCAAGCATCATGGAAAAAAATGTCCCTCCAACCTCATTAAAGGTTAGATTTGACTTCCAGTTTGCTAAATCAAAGCCCACAACACAAGGAGTTAACGCAATTCAATGCAGTGAGTGACTGCAATGATACATGTACAAAATGCCCAGATGAGCAGCGACGTGCGCTTTGTAAAGGTGAGAGCAGGGAATGATGCACGTGCCCCGATGCGAGAGCAGTGGCAGAGGCCAACTTCACCACACACAGCTCTCTTCTCCATCTCACCAGTTTTATGCCACTGAAACACAAGTATGTTACTGGAGGGAATACTGAGGTACAGTGTTGTGGGAAAAGTAGGGTCTGGGTGAAAAAGAAAGGATCCAGGATGTTTGTTCCTGGATCCAGAATTATGCGTGTACTTCACCTGAATATTTAAATCAATATTTGAGCTCAGAAGAACAGCATTTGTTCTCAGAAGATAAAGAACTCAGTGACTGAAGATACACGACACATGGTTACATTTCTCTTTCTCTTGTCCGACCATGCAACTTACTGCCTGCCAGTTTAAGCGGCCAAGTTTCTTGGCCATGACATTGACTTATACTGGGGATGGTCAAATGAGCCCTGTATTTGTATGCAAATTACTGCTAGAATAAGTGGAAATCATCTGGGGCAAAGAACAGCTCCTGCACCACAGTGCACTTTAATGGAGATCCTGCACTAATGCAAGTTCATTTGTTATTCATTTGTAGAGTAATAGAATCAGGATTTAATTGAAAACTTTGTTGCTCAGGCAAAGTGCATGGACCTATGCCTATAAACCACTTGTGATTAAGCATATAATTAAATACCTGATCATTTCAGGGCAATTACTTGCATCTGAAATGTTGACTTGGAAGTATTGGTCTTACATGAAGAGTGCTACAAATGGTTATGTAAATCACATAATTATTATATCTAAATTAAGGGAAAATAAAGAATCTTCATGATTAGCCCACTTTCTTTTTTTTTTTTTTTTAAGTGACCATAAGTTATTTCATAGAGTGGTAAAGCTATGACACAGAAAGGAATAACAAGGAAAGAAATTAAACCATACTGATTTTTTAGAAAGTATTAAATAAAATGTATTTCTCTCACTTCACCCCATTTTGCGTTTGGCTTTCTTATTCTTTTTCTGATACAACAATGATGTTTGCAGCATTATGCTAATTTTGAAATATATAAAGCACAATATCCTTTTCACTGTATTTGAATTTGATGTTCTGTATTCTATTATTATCAACCCTGAACTTTCACTAGCACTTTTATTTGTCACTTGCATCAAAACACAACTGAGTAGCAACAAAAGAATGCTACTCACTACAAAGCTATGTAATTAATACAATGTAATTAATGTTTTAAATTCCAGCTAAAAACCTCAAGAAAAAAATATATCCATATTAAAATCTGGCAGATTATACTATATTGTAGTATTTAAAAGCTTAGCCACTCAAAGGCAAAGTTGAGTAACAATTCACCAGGGACAAGAGGTCCACCACTCAACATATATGATTCCTGAGGTACTTTGAGAGTAACAGAAAGTCAGTGTGAATTCCTTTTTCTTTCAACAAGTGTTCAATCAATTTTAAGAAATTGTGATAGTTTCTGTATCTTGCACTTTACTTCCCATCTGTAGAAGATACTAAGTATTTCTACTAGATTGTTATTTTCATCAGCATGATAGAAATGTTTTGCAGTAGTACTTATATTTTAATAATCTGTTTTTATATTTTACAACTGATTCATATTTCCATTATTTCTCATTCTAAATAAAAAATACTACACATATCACAGTTTTATATCATAAAAACATGCTGAACTGTAGTGTTTCTAATTTAAAAACAAATATACATGGTGAGTGGTGTTCCACTGCCACGAGGAGACCTATTTAAACCAATTAAATTGCTGAGGATTTAAATGACTTCTCAGTGTGAGCAGCAATAGGAGAAACAGCCCCGAATTATTTTCATTATGACTGTCCTTATGCAAGAAAGAATTTCAATAGGATGTGATACTGTAGGTGGTAGATTGGATTTTAAATGATCCGTACAGTCCTGTCAGAAAGTGTTTTAAAACTCCTTGGAAAATTAGCAAGAGCTCTACAAGACGTATAAGGTACAAAGCCTAACCTGCCAAATACAGAGTCTTAAACATGAGTGGCCATACACATCACAGACTCACAGAGTGGTTGAGGTTGGAAGGGGCCTCCAGAGATCATCCAGTCCAACCCCCTGCTCCAGCAGGGACACCCAGAGCACGGGGCACAGGGCGGCATCCAGGCGGGTTTGGAAGATCTCCGGAGAAGGAGACTCCACAGCCTCCCTGGGCAGCCTGTGCCAGGGCTCTGGCACCCTCACAGGGAAGAAGTTCCTCCTCACCTGGAGATGGAGCTGCCTGTGTTGCAGCTTGCACCCATTGCCTCTTGTCCTGTCACTGGCCACCACTGAGAAGAGTTTGGTTTGGTCTACATTCTCCCCTCAGGTATTTGTGCATATTGACAAGATCCCCTCTCAATCCTCTCACCCAGTCCCTCCTCTGTCAAGAGCCAATGCAGTTGCCTTGGAATGAACGTAAAGCCTAGGAAAGCAGGAGCTCCCCCTGTGCTCCTGGCTATTCTCTTCCAGCTCCACAATTTGTGCTTTGGACATTCTGGAGTGGGAAGTTGTACTTCTACATCACTTAGCTCTTGATGCACTCTTCTTCCATAAAATTGCCAGTATTTTATCAAACAAAACATATATGTTTTAGAGCAGGATGACAGGAATGACACTCTAACCTCCAGAAACTAAACTGAGCAGATTTTCCTTAGGCCTCAGGAACTCTGGAAGCCCAGAGAAGTAGCTCACAGGCAGACACTTGCGTGGCATGTGTGAAGTTAAGCAAGAGAAATCCAAGTGCTATTTTGTCTATGCTGTCCTTGCAGAGGAACTTTCCCCACCTCGAATCTAATCTGCTATACTTTTTTACATCGAGGGACCAAAACCCTGTGCACAGTAAACAAGATGTGGATATACCAGGGTCTTATACCATGGCATAACATTTTCAGCTTTGTTCTCTATTTCTTTTCCAGTATTCCTTCCAACATTTGATTCAGCTTGAACACTGTTGAATACTGAAGTGATGTTTTCATAGAACTATCTACTATAATTCCGTGATTTTTTATTTTGAGAGCAAGAGGAATGATTAAAAGGGCTAAATGAGAGCTCATCACTGTGCATTTAAAGTCGGACTGTTTTTTTTTTTTTTTTTCCACATGCACTGCTTTACATTTATCAACAGGGTATTTAATTTGCCACCATTTTACTTTACTTAGACCATTTACAGTCAGTACCGTGAGGTCCTTCTGTAGCTCTTTGCAATCCAGCCTCCTCTTAAGAGCTCTGAATTGATTTGTATCATGAGGAAGTGTCACTGCATTATTCATTCCCCTTTCCAGCTCATTGATGCACATGTCAAACAGAGTAGACTTTCTGGAGCAGAAACAATCTCCCTCTCTGGGAAAACTGAACATTTATCCCTGCCTATTATTTTCCATCTTTTACAGAAAATAACTAACCGAATAATTGGTTATTTACCCTCAGGAAGACCTTCTCTCTCATCCCACAGGAAGCTACTCTCTTTGGTTAAAAATCTCCTTGAAAACCTTTGGAAATTGAAATGGCTCTTACCCCATATCCACGTGCTCACAGTTTCCCTTCAAGGCACACTAGCAGATGTAATACATACCTTCTTATATAAAAGCTGTTATGTCTTTCCCAATATATTCTTCCCCTGATTTCCTGCTCTGTAGGCCCAGAGGTCTGATTGGTGTTGGTTCTTTTTTTTTTTTTTTTTAATGGAACTACATTGCCACCTTCCTGTCCTCATCAAAAAACTGATTTTAGCAAGAAAATACAGTTAAGAGTTATTGTTGCTTCATACTTTAATTTCATTAGAACCCTTGACTGAATAATTACCTAGTTCTAATGATGTGACACTCTAAATTTTGCTAATTGATCCTACAGATCCTTACTTCAAATAGCTTTCCTTAGGATTCTTCTCTGCTACCCACCCTACCAAGTCTTAGGAAAATCCTTTTTGAGGTTATAAAGTTGTTTTCAGGTGCCAGGGTAGCGTCTCCATGCTGTCTTCAAACATTTTACCCTTTTCATTCCTTTTAAGCAGGTTTCCTCATTTGTGTATAGTTTCCTTTCTGAAAAATGAACATTACTGTGGTGGATATTTTTACTTTTTGTCCCTTTAGAGATGCTGATTTTTAGTACACTATGATTCCTCCTGTAATAACAATATTTTGAAACTGCATTGCTGAGCACCAAGCCAAATGTTTCCCATCCCGCTTGTGGCTTCCCTGAGAAGTGATTGCATGAAGTAGTAGATTTTGGTGTCTAAAAAATGTAGTCTGAAAAGCATGACCTAAAATTCTGTTTATTGTAATTTATGTTCTTGCAACTCTTCCTTACCAATTAGCAGTTGGTGGTTTCTGATACACAACTTATTAGGGCTGGAACTTCAATTCCTAGAGGATTTAAGGCTCGTTGCTGATGCAGTTAATTCATCTATGTGACTTGATTCTTAACTTAAAAATAGCATTAAGCCTGCACTGGCACAAAGCTACTCTATCTTTCCTGTGTAGTTTGTAACTTGGGTATTTTATAGTGGCCCTCCATTTATTTGTTCCCACTGATAGGTATTTTTTAATTTCTGCTTAAATCCTAACGTTCTCATTCTCCCATTATTTCTTAGTGTTCAGGAATTTCTCTCATGTCCTTTAACCGCACACGACAGGTTCCATTGAATCATACAGCTTCCACGATTACCAGTCTCCCAAAGAGTTTAAAAGATTCTCTTAGATGCTTTAAGTGCCAGCAGATTGCTTTCTTCCATATTCTAGGAAAAAAATGTATCTTTCACTGTTTTCATATCCCAACAAGATAAAACACAACATAATCTAAATCCAAATAAGCTAGTTGCAGGTCATTTTCTGTACATTTTCCATTAAATTTGCTTACATTTTGTATGTTTTGTATATCCTCTTGAAAATCGGCAAATAACTATGATTTAGCCGTCCCCCGTTTGCAGAATACCAAACCTATTAATGAAAAGTTCATGGTTTATTTATACATGGACAGTTTTGTGTGTTTTTTTTTTTTTTTTTTGATGTCCTTCCTCCTGTATTTCACATGCCATATTTTTTTAAATGGTCCCTACTATAGTATATGGAAGAGCACAGAATACTTCTTTGGAAGGCTGCCCAGCATTCAGAAGAGAATTAAATATGAGGACCTAGAGTCACCTAGAGAGGTGTTGTTTGTCAATGCCATGAAAGGACATGTTTTTGTTTAGGATCCATAAATCAATTGCTTGAAATCTGAAAGGAAATTCTGGAATCATCTGAGTAAGAGAGTAAATAAATAGTAAATGAGCTTATTTCAATAAGAATAGAGATATTATCTACTTTGCTGGCTTTGGGGAGTTTCCATCACAATATTTGTAACTGAAAAGTCACTGACTGTACACTTCACATTTTCAATTTCTTAACCCCTCTCTCCCTCAGCCACATGTGCAATAGCTCGATAACAAGTCAAACAGAGAATTCAGGAATCCAACCCAAAATAAATAATCAAGTGCCTGTAACTTCTGGCCCACCAGAGTAAATGGAACTGTGTGACTAAAACACAGTCTACCACTACGAAATACACCCTGCAGAGGAAGCTACTCTCAAAAAATGATTCTTCCTTGTGCACAAAGGAAAAAAAAAAGTAGTCAAATACAGGCTATCTTTAATTTATTTTTTGCCTCTGCAAATTGGCAGGGACCATTAAAATCACTTTCTGTCTTGCTGCCTTCATTCCAGCTGATCCCCAGATCTACCTTACGTGCCTAAGCGCAGTCCAGAAGAGAGAATCCCAGGGCCTTGTCAGGACACACAGCCACTATGCAGCTAAACACTCACTGCATCAACAAAACAGCCACAACAGGGTGCACATCCTCAGCCACATATTCTCACCAACAGCTCCACAGTATTGAGACTGAGTTTAGCTGCATTTGTCTGAAAAAGTATGTATTAAATAAAGTTACCATACAATATGCACTCACAATTGCTATACAATTGCTTGATCATGACATTAAAACAAGTTAAGGAGCTCTGCATTTCTGATTTTCAGAAGCAAACATTATTCTTCTTACTGCCACTTTCTCATCTGAAATATTTTTGCCATGAGAATAGCATGGGATTAGACTTGTGTTTTGTGCTGCTTCTGTCCATCTTCTCAACAGCACTGTGAGCTGTGTTTATGAATTTAGGCAAATCTCTGTTAGATCATGTGCAAACAGTTACGCCTGTGCTATCGCAACATTCAACATTCATTTTTCACTGTCTTTCCCTGATTCTGACCCCATTAGTAGGGATTCAGCCTCCTTAACGTTCTCCCACAGCTGCACCAGCAGGGGCTGGGAACTGCAGCAGATGTGCAGCAATCCCTTCCTTTCTTGGAAGAAGGAAGCTGAAGGAAAGAAAGTTCATCCTACCAGTGCACCAAGTGTTTAAAATGCTCAAAAGCAGCTTCTGAGAGCGAGTCTCTATCTTTTCCTTTGGCTACAGAACAGGTATAGATGCGCATCAAAGATGTTAAAGGCAATTTTTTTTGATCTCTGCATAGTCACCTTTTAATCGCAATTATTAGAAGGCTGTTTTGAATATAATTAATTAATTTATTATCATTAATAATATAATGATATGTGTTTGCTTTGAGCACTACATGGGAGACCACAACAGATCTCACGGCCTTCCTGTCTCCGGACCACAGCAGGTTCCCAGCACGGCAGAGCCCCTGTGCCCAAACAGGGAAGCAGGCATGGGACACAACACAACAGCCCGTGCTTTATATTTAAAAGAGGACGAGGTGGAACAAACCATCACGTTCTCCCCGTGACAGTCCAACAGCCTCCACTGCTTTCATTCAAGCGGGGTCTACATCTTCCCTCATGGATCTAATGTACATGAACGCAAGAGGGGTTTGTCAGCTGCTAGTTCAACATGTGGCACTTAGCTTCCTTTTAAACCCACACTGTATTTTTATTTGATTCCAGTGCTCCTGGGGCAGGCACTGTTGAAACAAGATAGATTTTAGTGGATTTGATTTTCCATCCCATATATTGTTATAAACTCAGAAATGACCAAGGAAAACTGTACCAGAGCAGAATATAAATCTGCCTCTGGGACAGCAGCAGTGAACAACAGAGGATATCAGGGGAGAACAAAAACCAAATGCCCTTCAGTATTTCCCATACCATTCTGAATTCTGTACTTCTGAATAAGAAAAAACATGAACTGCTTCCAAAGTTTTCTTCCTAAGATTTTGGAAATTATTTCCTTAAAAGTATGAACAATAAAATTCAAAATAGGACTAATAAAAAAGACTGGCATGTATTACTTTTCATCTTTTGTCATCTTTCAAAGAGAAAAGCAATCATTTGGAGCAATGCTATATTTAAAAGCAGACAGGATTTATTAAACAGATGCACACTAACGAGAGAAATAGTACCAAAGCACTAAGTGTTTCAAACTATCAGGATTGTTATGAATTCCTGACATTTTTTCATCAACAGTTGCTATGCAGTTTTGCAGTCCCCTGTTTCCTTAAATAGAGGCAGCCTATGCTACAGCCATGTCATTACTCTGAAAAACTTGTTCTCCTCCATGGAGGGAAAAGAAGAACTAATCAAATGCAGCCTGGAATTCATTCTGGTAGGTGAAGTACAACCACAAAAGGGCAAAGCCCCTCGCTACTGAAGTGCCTGTGCATCGTTCTGGGCTGATTTTTGCAGGTAACCAAAGTCCCCCCTCAGTTACTGTGTGACCAAGAAGTCAGGCAGGCAGCAAGGAGCCCAGGTGCCCGAGAACTGCAAGTAACCTGAGGCTTTTGGAAGTGTCACCTGGAAGCCTAACACACACAACACAGGAAGCACACAGAAAATACAGGGCAGTCTTTACAAATGAAGATTTTCCTATGGAATTGGTATGAGCCCTATGGTATTGAGCAAAATCACCATCACCAAAGCTAACAGCCCTTGAAAAGCTACAAGCTCAGCTCCCTGAGTCTCAGCCAAACTTATTTTAAACCTTTGGTAGCAAACCATCTATCTAATTAACTGGTAAACAGTGTATAGTAAGCATATCCAAACATGAAAAGATAGATAAATCATCTGTTTCCCTGAAAAGCCCTTTCAAGTAACAGCCTCACAGGGGTTCTCATGGCCCTGAGAAAACAGTTACTACAGAGAAAATCCCTGTTGTGTTGTAAGGCAGCACGGTGGTCTGCAGGCATCCTGCAGACACGCAGTACCACACGGACAAGAAGAAAAGAGAGCAATGGAAAACAGGAGGACTGCAACAGCGGTGTCCCGGGACTGCAAAACACCTGGAGCTTCCCGACCTCAGCAGGCAGACACCAATGCTCAAGGGAGGAGGAGGGATTCCTCGAGTGGCCACAGAAAAGCTTAGCTTGGACTCTACCAAGACACAGATCACACTCTGACAACTCGACTAATATTATAATGATTCAGACAAGAAGCTCAAAAGCTTCTTCATAACTTTCATAATGAAAAGCCTATCCAGATCAAAAGTTTTTCTGTTTTCTCCTCTTCACAACGTGGAACACAGATTACCTGGAATAGGTGAACATTTCTTTAATTTTTAACACATAAATATTTCACAATGTTTAGCAGTAGTAATTATGGTTTTCGGCAAAGTGGACAAAATTCAGCACTTAAGACCTTTCAGAAGGAATTATGACAGCCCATCAGTGAAGAATTCAGGTCACTGTAGGCTCTGTTTTGCAACTCCTGAACTACTGTTGCACCTTCAGCCTCTGTCTTTTCACCATTCCAACATGAACCAGAAGGAAGGGGGTAAAACGCCAAGTCTTGAGGTGGGGCTTCCTTGCTGCCTTCTGTCTAAGAAGAACATCCACTACAGCATCAAAGGAGGGTATCCCGTTCTAAATGTGCATATTAGGTTAAGCCAGAACAACTTAGATTTTTAAGTTCATTCAGAAAGGAAGAATGCTAAAAGAAAATACCAAGGATGAGGCAAATAACCCCAGAGAATGCGGCCCTGGTGGGTCTATAGGGAGAGCAGGCGGTGGCTCTGGGCAACAGGCAGTTGCACCTCTTGCTGAAGCCAATGAAAACTGTGTCATTCTTCATCCTGTGGATAATCCAGTCCAACTAAAATAAAACAATTTGTTAGTAAAAGCTAAAGAGAATAAAAATAATCTGAACTTCACTGCTGTCTGGACAAGTTAGTCTCAACAACTCAATGGCCCTCCTTGCAAACTGGGGATAACACCACTTTCATGGCCATTTCAGAAGGAAGCTGAGAAGATTAGCTCATACTATTTTGAACATGGGAATCACTATGGGAGTGTTAAGTAGCGGCTATAAGGCTCTATTATGGGTTAACCTGAGACCAAAAAGAAGAAACAAAACTCTAGTAGGCTTCATATATATGAACACCAACACGAGACAAGTACGGTACAATGTGTCATTGACAAACAGTTGCAAGCAATCCCATGTTCCTTGTACTCCCTACTTCAAGTAAGCAGTCCCAAACAATCCCCACGTACCAGCAGATGAGCTTGATAAATTCACTTGATTTTGCTCGTTGACTTGCCTACGTGGCAGCAAAATTATCATTACAGAATCTGCATACTTCATAGGTACAGCTCCCGCATACTTAGTACCCTGAATCCTTAAGAGTGATTAAGAATAAGAGAGTCAATTTTGTAAAATAAAAGATTTCATTAAAGAAATAATACCAACATATTTCTTTTTATGGAAAGAAAATTGTCTCATCACAGAAAGCAGACAGCATTAAAACCTATCTCTAGCTTTCCTTGTCCCTGTTCCCTTGCTCTTGTGCATCACTGAACATACATTTTTCTGGTTTTATATTCCTCTCTGGTAGGTCCTTCTGTTTTACTTAAGAACGTTTCAGTAGCAGATTACACACAGCTGATCAATATGACACAGAATTTCTGTTATAATTGGATCTTGGAGGTATTTTTTTCTCCCTTTAGCCACACACCTTCCTAAGCCATACTCACTTGGAAATACTGAACAAAACAGCCCTACAATAACAAGGAAAAGTTGACTGCAGTTTTAACACTTCTCCTCTTAGATGAATATTTCCATTTCCAGAATAGTACAGAAAGGAACTTTCTGAATGGAACCACCACAGTTCAAGAGCATCCTTGAGGTATCCATGAATGTTAACTCCTCATCATCAGGCTAGACTTTATTTCCTGTGTTTACCTGACAAATGAAATAAACCCCAGTTTTATGCTACGCTAAATGCCAGAGCCCAGCAGGCAACGGCAATGCCAAGTAGGTCACCAAAATATCAGTGTTTAAATATCAATGCTACTTCTAAAAGCTCAAGTCCCAATTCTTATTTTGGATAAACTGATAAAGAGCAATCTTGTAAAAATGCTCTGGTCTGACCTCAATCCTGAGCTTCAGAGAGAAAGGAAGGCAGACAGAGGAGTCCTCAGCCAGGTCTGAGTCACTTCTCGCAGCAGGCTATCAGAGGGCAAGATCAGAGATTACCAATACTTAAAAAGGCAAATTGGGCCTGCAGCGGTGCACGGTGAGCTCCCACTGAAGTCAGCAGGGCGAGTCCCTGCAAGGTAAAATTTGGCTCTAAATGACATCTGCTGGTCTAATAATAGTATGTCTTAGAAGAGGGACTTGAAGCCAGCAAAGATTTCCATTTTTACTGGTCACCTGTTCTCTGCAGAACTTAGAGCAGTTTTTCAACCCTTTTCAGTGCCAAGAGAAAAGCCTAATATTATTTAGGCTAAGGCCCTATTATCAAAGGGATAACAGTTACGCTGTTTTATCAGTATTTGTGTAAATAAATTCATGCACAATAATTTTCAAGTAAATATTTACACCCAAAGTATTATTTATTTTAGTCTTTTCATGATGTAAGATTGTTAATATTTATATTACAGAAAGCTAGATATTAAGATACCTAATATAAGCTATTGCAAGAATGAGTCGCCCATAAATACTTTTCAATAGAATGCTGTACATGCAAACATCATTAAAAATAAGAATGAAACTAATTATGCAAAAAACAAAACAAACAAAAACCAAGGTACTGAGAACTTTCTTTGGAAAATTCTTTTCAACTCTTACGTATTCATAAACATACAGATGTACATACACATATGCACACATATACACACTCACAAACACACGTATGATGTAATCTCTATATAATATGAGAAAAATCTACATAGATGCTAATAAAACTCTCTTAAGTTACATACTAGTGTCCAGAGTATAGGGCTGACCACAGCTCAGGTCGGATCAACCAACACATACAAATTTTTCTCACAAATACTAGTCACAAAGTTATGATAAACAGAAAAAAAAGTGGTAAAATATATGAAATATTTCATTTCAAATACACTGTACTGGTCCCATGAAGCTTCTGTGTAAAGCTGCTTGTTCTCATTCTCCTTGCAACTGGACTTCAGTCTGTAGCTTTTACCTTTAATGAATACCAGCAGACTGTTTTATAAAGGTCTCTGTCCAGAGTAGCCTCCTTCTTCAACTCACGTCAGGCCAGGTAGGTTGCTAGGGGCACACGTGAAGAGCATGGTGGATTTAGGGAACACTGAAGCAGCCGGAGTCCGTGTCCTGCTTCCTTTGCTAAATTTTCCTGTTTTGCTGGGGGTTCAGAGAAGACCTTGCAGTACAACAGTTACAGTTCTCAGGACAGCTAACTAAAAAAAACATCATCTTTGTTCTTTGCTAGCAGAGCAACATTACCATTTCTGTCCCACAATGGTGCTGCTGTTCCCTAATAGTCAAGGGCACTCGCAATTTTAAAGACTACTCTAGGATTTCACTTCCCTGCCTACCCATCTTCTTATTCCTAAGGAAGAAAGAAAAGAAACCAACACATTTTGCTTAAAATAGGCAGCATGATGGATTAAAAAATATGTAATTTAGTCTCCATAAAACATTCACTGTAATTAAAGTGGTAGCATCTAAGCAGCACATCAAAACCACAGAGCTTTGTTATTGCAAAAGCAAATGGGCAGAGCGATGGGTTGCTTTATGTATTTAAAATGGGCTTAGTTATGGGTTACTGCCATAGCAAACTCCCCGGTCTTGTGACTGATTACACGGCAACAACTAAAGCAGATGAGATTTCAGATCAAATTTGTATCAGTCACAAATGTGGTGTTATATATTAAATAACCACTCATGATTATATTTCTTTTCATGGCAGAATGTAATTTAACTCATAAACTGTTAAGCTGAGATTAAAACACCACAAAACAAGGCCAAATAACTTTCATCTTCAACAAAATAAGAACCATAGCAGAACTAACTTAAGCAGGTAAAAGTACATGATGAAGTGCTCCATGGTTTTTAACTCAATTTAATATTTAAAAGAAACCTTAGAAAATTAAGTGTGCCTCCAACAGTGACAACAGAACAATGCTATTGAACTCTCTATTGTATAAAAATGCATTTTTTTAGAAATAAAAACGGTATGCCAGGCTGTACAACCAGCTAGGTGAACTGTTGGATAGTCTTTGATGCAGCCTGAAAGCTGATTCATTAACAGATTCAACGACCTTTGGCAACTGCTTTCATCACAGCAAACAATACAAAACTTTAAATTTACAGAAATATACTTCAAAGCCTATGTAAATAATGATATCTGCAGGTTTTCAAAGTGTCCAAGTGGATTTAGACAAATGAAATCTGTATTTCATATGAAATACACATGAAAAATGTTTTTTTATATCCATCATCAAGGAAAGAGACTGTAGAAAGACCTCCAAAAGGCTCTGTAGGTGAAATAATGACTTTTTAGCATACAGGATGGGCTGTAGGAGGTCTGCTGGCTACACAGAGAGCCCTCACTCTACTTTCACATTATCACACAATGAACAGGATCACGGACATCACCCTACAGTCTGCTCCGGGATGAACCTTGAGCTGCTGACAAATAGCTGGCTCAAGTTCAGCTTGTGCAATAAATCTTCCACGTACCTACATCTTGCATCGTTCCTATATAGCTATTCAAAACTGGTCTCTTTACACCCACTAAACACATTGTTTGCAGTGGATGAATCTGGATTATTATTGTCTTATTTTCAGGTGTCACTCATTAATTCTCCCACATCTGACCTCTACTAGTTCCTACCAAAATACCATTCTTCCTTCAGCAACGACAGAATATTATCTTAAGCATCCCAAGCATTACCTGAGTACCTCAAATAATTTTGAGGGATTTTAATATCCTATGTTATTGTGAATGCGAATTTCTATACATTAGCAATTCAACCACTCTGCTCTCAAAACCTCCACTGAAGGCAGCTTTCCACACAGCTTCTTCACAATAGCTCGGTAAGGGTCCATTTTTCTGAAACTCTCCCTTTCAGCACAGGAGTAGCTGAATAGCATGAAAATGAAGTATAGAAGTATATAGAAATTTTTTTTTTCCTTATGAGCTGCCTATGCTTATTCAGTGTCCATTAGTTCAGGTTGCTGATTTAGTATGAAAGTGTTTGTAAAAATACAGTATTTTAATCTTTCCTTGAAAGAAAATCTATTTCGTTTCTTTCTTTTACCACACACTGACACACCTGAAATTGGACCAGTTATTTTACAGGGTTCCTTCTCTTGCTTTTTGTCTCATTTAGAGAGGGCATGCCTAGGGATCCACAAAAGGATTGAGTGCACACGGAAAATGATTTTGGAATAGACAGCAAGCAGGTCAATCCATTTCTCAACTCTGCAAGTGCAAATTCTGTTCCGCTCACAAATTAGAAGAATGTTTCAGGTGGACACTTTCCAGTGAATATTTGTCAGAAACATGAAGTTGGCCACAACTGTCAATTACACTGAAGAAAGCCTGGAATAAACACCATGTAATTCAGGTCTGATAGCTCAGGGAGAAAAGAAAAACAAAACAAAACAAAAAAAACCCCTTCCATATCCTTCTATCTATAAGTATATTTCATATGCTTCATAAACTTTCATGTGCACTTCTCCTTGCCATTTGCTTCAAGATTTTGTAGGAAAATAAATAAGAAAACACGTAATAGGCCATAAAAAAGAGATTTTGAAAGAAAACTTATTGCCTCCATGAAAATATTTCTTAAAATAAGTATATTAAAACCTCCATTTCATATGCAAAGTTCATAGTCATTCTGTGAAGCTTCTTTATTCATAAACGAAAAAGGGCATCTGCAACCACCACCACCAGCTCCAAGCAGGCAACCTGCCTCTGAAAGCTGCTCACAGGAAAATACAAGACTCATCTCTCTCAATTCTGCTCTGCTTTTCACAGTGAACAACCACCACACTCAGTCAAGGTGCCCTCTTTATGTGAAAATAAAGGAGAATAAATTTTATCACATAATGGAGTTACTTGAATATGGGGTGGCACAACTCAGTTTTCATTTGGCAGGTGTTCTGACACATACTTCTATTGCAAACCATAGATATCCCGTTCTGTTCTTGAATTTATTTATTTTAACAGTGGTCTAGATAAATAAATCAGAAAGCAGCTTTGTTCCCTCACGAACTCTAAGGGCTCTGCTGCTCACTTACAGGGCTGTGCAAGTCTGAAAAGTGAATAGTCAATAACTGAAGCCATTTTATGCCAGTAGTCCGTATATGGTAGCACATCAGTAGCGTAATTGCTTTGCACTATGTGCTCATTAGCACACTGGAGTATCTAAACTACCTTTACTAATAAATAAAGTGTACCTTTAAAATTATGTTGCCCTCACAGTCACAAAGTTTTGGATACAGCATCCCAAAATAGCACCTTCTTCTAGTTTTTAAAGGATTTCTCTGAGCTTAGTTGTGTCAAAACCAGGACTTCTTCAGAGGACTCCTGTGAATGCCCCACAGCATCGCTCCTGGCCAGTACCAGTATTTCTCAGCGCAGAGGGCTGCAGCTGGACAGAAGGTCTCCAAGGCCACAGACATCTAATGACAGTTGCACAATAGTAGCATAGCCACAACCTGAGCAAAAGAGGGTGTTTGTTTTCTCTGAAGAAAGAGCAGAAAGGCAGCTCTTCAAGTAAGAGCCTACCGAATGGCTGGGGGAGGGATTATGCCCTATAGGAAGAGCAGGAAAAGCTTAATGTAATGAATGACCCTGTGTGTGCAGGGGGTTGGACTAGAAGACCTCTAGAGGTCCCTCCCAGCCTTAAGGATTCTATGATTCCACGACTCCATGTCAGCCTGGGTGCTCTAGTCAGTTTGAAGGACAGGATTTTATAGTATTGACTGACAAACATCTCTGTAAAGAGCAGCAGAAATTCAAGGTCATGCCTAAAATACGATCTGAGCTACAATCAAAATAAACAGCCAAAGGATATGAGGATACAAGGGGACAATTCATAGATTGATCTGGGCTAGAGATAACTTTAAGACAGTTAGGTGACAATGGATTTAAAGGGACAAGAAGATCTGCTTGGAATAGAGAAAGGGAGAGAGAGAGAGACGTGTGTCATTAAGAAAGTAGGTTGAGCTTCAGTTTGCAGATAAGACTATCCACCCGGGAGAAGGAAAGAGGGACAATAACAGAGAAAATAAGACTGAGATATAGCAATCTCTGAGGAACACACTGCCTGCAGAAGGTCTGTGGTTTGTAGCAGATTTGTGGGGAGCTTTGGGAGACTAATTCTCCCTTTGCCTCTCAATCTGAGCTGAATATCAGCACGTGCTTCCCTTAAGAAATTTCTCACTTGCATTTCAACTTAAATCAGCATAAAATGGTTATTTTAGAATTACAGAAATTATGATTCATGATTTGTAACTTTCTAAGAATATATTTCTAAGAAAAAAATACTGATGTTGTAAATAGGAAGAAATATACATACCCTCATTTATGAGAACAGGTTTCAAACTGCAAACACAAGTGGAGCTTTCTTGCTGGTTATTCATTTAACAAATGTGAACAGATTGCCCACAGTACATGCCTTTCTCTTTAGCACCTAGGTTGGCAATGCACTTCTTTAGAAGAGCCTTAAAGAGCCTCTAGGCAACACATTTTGAGACAGTTACTGTACTTTTCAGACAGTTAATATCATTCAACTCTAGGCACATTACCCAAGTTTTACGACTCATCATTACTCAGAGGCTGATGAAAGCAGAGTATCACTTAAGTACACTGTAATTGTAAATATGTTATGAAAAGTTATAGCTTCTCAGGACTGGAAGATATTCTGTATGCTTTTCTTAATTTACCATTTATCTTAGGTCTTAGGTAAGAATATCTTTTGTTAGGGCCAATATACCCATATATTTTAAGTAAGGTCTAATTTTATACCTTGAAACAAAATTTTTGGTTTCTGCTTGTCCCTACTATTAAGACTTCAGAAAGAATAAAGAGAAATCTATCATTACATATAACCTCAGGATTTCATAAGCTTCAGGTTTCCTTTTTATCATAGCCATTACTACACTTCTATTCTGTTAGTATGACAGATACTGCCTTCTTCTGAACTGTACCACGATTCAGCACTATAATTACAGAGTCAATCGTTACGGTTGCAGCTTTAAAACTAAGCAACATGCTGTGTTTTCTAGTGACAAGAGATACTCAATTTTTATGTTACCTAAGAAGACTCATTCTATTCATTTATGAGTTTAAATAAAAATAAAAAAAAAAAAAGATTTTGCAGCTGTTCATTGGTACCAAGTATTTTACTTTATTTGTCCTGTGCATTATTTGTACAGGATCCCTTAAATTTCTATGTGATTAAAACTCAAGGCCTTTGTGTTTTTTGTATAAGCTTTTTTTTTTTTTTTTTTTTTTTTTTTTCTGCCATTAGCAATTCTATGTCCTCTTCCTTATATCCCAATGTTAAGGTAAAGAAATTAAGAGTCCGTGCAGGTCTCTCAAGGTAACTGCGGTTTCCCACTGACATGAATGGAGCAGAGGCACTGGGTTCTTACCGCCAAGCTCTGGCCCTGGCAGCCATGCTGCATGAGGACAGGTCCTCACAAGTTTCTCAATTAGCAAGTCTTATAAAACAAGCCTCGAAAACAGACAAGCATTGAGATACCAATAACAGTGGCACTTTTCCCAGGTACTTCATTTTTTGAAACTGTCTTGAGTATGAGGTCAACTTGTCTAGGAGGACAGACAGAACATAACTTCAGAGTGATGTAACCAGCACCAAGACCATCTTCTCTACAAGCACAGGCACAACTGTGCAGGCATAAGGCGCAGGCACCACTATGCATGTTTCCTAAGAATAATAAAGGAAGGAATTAATTTTGCATGCCTTTACCATACATATGCCTATTTAATGACTCTATTTTTGATTTCTTTTGTCTTAATTCTGTATTTCCTGAGCTAATATTAAGTGTACTGATGACATTAGCAAATGCCTAGAGTGCCTTTTTAACCTATACCATGAAAATATATTCTTAATTTTTATTTCATTCCATTTTAATTGCAGAAATTATAAAACTCTTAAATGTTTCTGTATTTTAAATGAAAAACAGTGTAATTAGGAACTTATCACTTCTTTTATTTTAAAGGTTAACTCCTGTTTTGGGGGTCATGCAGTGAACCAGCCAATGCAATTTTATGTTCAAAAATACAGCTCCACTGAAACATACCTTGACTTTTTCTAAGTGATCCTGCAGAGAGTCAATTAGCAGATCGCCCACTGGCTGCCAGGATCCCTTGAACACTTCAGCCTGGCGCAGCTTCAGGTCCAGTTCATCCATTGCTTCTTGAAGCCCCTGCAGTCTTTCGAGGGCATCATCTATCTTCTTTTGCCAATCAGCAGAATTTATATTCAGCTTATCCCACTCCATTTTGACCTCATCTGCTTGCCTCCGGAGAAGTTTAGCGACATTCTGTGCCCTTTCCTCAGGTGATAACTCTAAATGTAAAATTCAAGAGACTTTTAGGGTATATTCTGTCTTAAAAGATAAATAACTGCCATCTGGGTATAGCTAAGAGGTTCAAAGCTCAGTAAGGGACTATTCATAACCCCAGACATCTTATTTCACTAATGTACACTAATTCAAAACTCCCTCAGCAAAATTAAGTCCTTCTGTCATACAGACCACCAAATATGCATTTAAGTACTTAAACGCATTTTTAAACTTCCCATTACACCTTGCACATGATTCAGCAAATAGTTCTACACACACCTAAGCACTGACTGCTGGGAATCATTTGCTGGAGCTGAGTGGATCTTGGATGTGGGACCCTGGCTGAATCCAACCCTCAAGGTCCAATGGGCACCTTTGATCTGCTTGACACCTGACACACAGTTTCTAAACAAACTGCTTTGAATCTGCTGCTTGAAGTACGATGTGAATTTTAGGTTCAACTGTGGCTTTCCTCAGTCAGTGTTCAGGCCTCAGATGAGTCTCCAGTTATACATGTGCCCAGAAGGGGCCCAGGAGGTTGAAAGCCAATCTCTGCATCTACTTATAAATATGCAGATTTATTTAGTTTTGCAGCGTTCAGAAGGATCACTAAGGGTTTCTTTCATCTGTATTTTTAGCTCAGTTTCTGAATGCTGGGATTCAACTTGGAGTACATAAGGACTGCTCTCACAGAGACAAGCAGGATCTGTTTAATCACTGCTGGTCATCACTGAGTTGTTAGAGCTTTCTTTGGTTACCTCTTGGCTCTTGGTGGGGCTTCTCCAGGCCCTCGGGAGGCTGCTCTGCTGGGAGCATTCGCACGGTCTCCAGCGCACTCAGGATAACAGGCTCCTTGGTTTTCAGCTCCCTCTTGAACGTCTGTGAGATGAAATGAAAATACCGTAAACGGAGGCATAAGGAAGTGCTGAGTGCTAAGCTCGTGTCTTGTCGCTTGAAGAACAAGATTTCCAACCCCAGCTTCCATGGCTGTTATCACAAATACTTGCCAAAAAATGTAAAGGAGAGAATCCTGAGGTTTTGATTAACTTGAAATGTTTCCAAAGGGCCAACTGCACTGTCAGCATGTAGCAAAGCACCCAAGGCTGCTGATTAAATCGCTCCCTGAGAGAGGGGCCCCTTGGCTGATTAACACCAAACTCCAGGAGCTGGCTGGAAGGCACGAGGCTTCGGCTGGCTCTGCATTGAACCACGAATGCTCCTTCAGAGAGACAGATTTCCCACAATGTGATGGAAGATCCAAAATGTCTCATGACCAGCATTTCACTGTCGCTGCTGGCAACTAATACATCATAAGGGGTGAAAAAAGGAGTCCTGCCTTTAACAGTGAGCACAGGAAAGAAAAACCCAAAAGACAAACAAACAAAATATCCAGCGTATCCTCTCTTGACTACTACTGATGCAGCAGCAGCTTTTCCAAATATAAATGAACTCAGGAGATTCTCAGACGAAGAATTGAGGCCAAGGTGAAAATTTAGAAATAGTCTAGCCTACATCTACTGTAGAGCTGGCTGTAACTTCAGTGCAAAACATACATAAAATTTGAAGGACAGAAAGTAGTCCTCATGAAGTAGTTAACTCCTACCTCCTTTAATTGTGTTTTTTTTTAGATAATTTCCATAAATTTGTGCTTAATGTTCCTCAGTAGTAAATTCTCCTTCATTTATAAGACAACACTATTTTTCCTTTATTCTCTCTGCTTTTCCTATCATTCTGTCTTCCTTGTTCCTGTCTAATTTTTGTTTCTTACTTGCTATATTGACATTGTTGTATTGACATGTTGTATTAAACGCATCTTTATCTTCTTTTACACTCTTTTATTCCAAAATTTTCTACTCTGTGTTTAAGAAATAAAAGAGGGTATACTGTTCTCCAGCATCACAGTAGTAAAACATAAAAAGTAATAGTGCAGTGTAGTAAACAAAATAATAGTGTAAAAATGAGAGTCATATTTCATGAGGATTAGGAATTAGAAAACTCTTTTTACAACACAGAAATTATACAGATTTGTTACATAATAAATTCAATAATTTAGTTACATTAATTATTAAATAAACTTTGGAGTACTACACAAACTAATGAAAGATCATAAATTCAGCATTAAAAAGTTAATTATAGATTGATTTATATTTGATATTTAATGCTATGTGCAGAAAATCCCTTTTCACGACCCACAGTAACTTGAAGTTTATAATGTGAACATTCACAAGCAAAAACACTTAATATACTTTAGGTAAGTAAACTGCAAATAAGCAAACTGAAGCAAATAACTACATTATTCTACTGCAAATATTGAAATGAGCTGTTTAATAACTGGTCAAGAACTAGCCATATATTTTTTAATTATGAAACCAAGACAAACATTTAACAAAGTATCCTGTCTTGAAGAAGACAAAAAATGTGAATTTTATGTCATGATCATCAATGGGACTGGGATCACAGAGGAGTCTATTGCTTGATGAGCATCTGTGACAAATGTTCTTAATTCACCAGTAACAGCCGACATTTTGACTTCCACAAAGAAGGAAGAGCTCTTGCAAAGCACTACAAGAACATTCCTGCTGGACACTGCTCGGTGTAAAAACAGAATGAGGCTCCTCCAGAAGCAAGACGGCTGAACTTCACAGAATCACAGAATCACAGAATATTTAAGGTTGGAAGGGACCTCTACAGATCATCTAGTCCAACCTTCCTGCTCAAGCAGGCA
>NW_020455743.1:1688974-1732979 GCF_003342845.1 Nothoprocta perdicaria
CTTGGAGGAAGTGGCGCTTGAATATCAGCCAGCTCTCCTGGACCCCCTTTCCTTCTAGGACCCTGACCCAGGGGACTGCTCCAAGGAGCTCCCTGAAGAGGTTGAAGTTGGCTCTCTTGAAGTCCAGGGGAGCTATCCTACTTCTCGCCCCACTTCCCCCACACAGGATCATGAATTCCAACATCTTGTGGTTGCTGCAGCCCAGGCTGCCCCCAACCCTCACATTTCCCACTAGACCATAACTTAGATATTTTTAGACTTTGAAATTTATAGAATTCATACTTGATGCTTGTATAAAATATGATGGAAAGCAGAAATATAACACGTCTTTTTTATGCCTCTAAGCAAGAAAAATCTGTTCTTTTAACCTGTGTACACTCTGTGTACTATGTGAGTGTACAGCCGGTCTGCAGCTCAAGCAGCCAAAATTAAAATGCTCCCCCCATGACTTGTGAGTTTTGCTCTCATCTGGTAGAGCTAAAAGTGACATCAATTGTCCTTCCCTAGATGCAGTTTTGATCTGCAGGCTTCCACAGAGCACACTGAATATATCCCAGTATAAGAAATAAAAAAGCAGAGAATAAATAAATAGCAAGTCTTAGACCATAAAAAATAACGAACGTTCATTTCACACTACTCCATTCCAAAAAGCATTCTCACCCATTTTAAGAAAAGCCAGCTTTATTTATATATTTATTTATTTAGGTTGAAATATGTGCACGCTACCACAAAAGAGCATAAGCAGGAAAAATGACATTTTCTCCTCTTTGGGAAAAAATGAGCTTACCTCTCTAAAGCCCTAACAAAAACATCTCCATAATAGGCAGACCATCATTGATAAGGGAATTTGCTTAAACAAATTCTAATTTATAGCTGATGATTTCAGGCTAATTTTATTGAATTCCTGAAGGAATTCAGGAGGAAATCGAACATGCATAATATATGACCTGACAAAAATACAAGTAACCTGCTTTATTTAAGCATCTCTATTTGTTACCAGTGCTATAGCAGTAATGGCATTCTGTCCATTATTTTAATAATGAATATATTGATTAGCTTAACTCACATCTTCACTAGCCCCTCATGGGGCTCATCCCATCTCCATGGGATGGAGAAACACAGACTGTTTAAATTGAAAGGTGAAAATACAACAGGAAATCATTGTTGCATTAGTAAAACTAACATTAATATCTGCTATTATAGAAACACTTTTTTATTGTCATTTTAATGAATTTCACTGAGAAAGAGTGTAGTTAAATGAATTCAGGGTGTTTCCTGAACAGAAGGCTTTGGAAGTTGGATTCTGACACTAAGCTTTAAAAGCAGGTATCAGCTAAGTCACCAGAACCAGTAACCTTTCAGGCAGCAATTGCACTCCTTCACAGGCAGTGCTTTCATTGTTTTCATGCGAAAGGTTTTCCAAGTTTTTTTTTTTTCATAATTAATTTATGCAAATTTTGGCACAGAAATGACATCTTTTTCAGATGCCAAGAATCAATGGAAAAATCCAGTCTCTATACCAGGTTAAAACAAAGAGCGACTCTCTGGGTGTGCAGGGGACAGGGTGCAAAGTGCCTTGTCCAAACAGCGCTTTGCGTTTCTGTTGGAGCAACCACTTGGGCTTCATGGACATCATTTTTGCAGATGAGTTCAAGCTTCTGGCACAGATTCAAGCACTAAGCAACTTCCATCTGAATACTACTCTTAAAACTTTTAAAACCAATCTTGGCAATGAGGTGCACTCTGAAGTTAAGAACCTGCTTTTTATTTCTACTACAAATTTCTGAGGGATTCTAAATGGTCTTTTAAAAGAAAGAGAGGTTAAAAATCAGTAGAAAACATTTTAAAATTACAGTCTTTAAGGGATAAAAATCATCGCACAATATTGCTTCAGAAAAGGGTATAAAATTTTGTTTGCATTCATCCTTCCCTTAACCAAAGCCAATGAGTTACACTGCTTGCGCACAAGGTTCCCTTGCTGAGAGTTTTCCTCTTCTCCAAAAAGGAACTTACCTGAGCCGATTTCTAACTTTTCTTAGCGCCCTCCCCCCCACAAAAAAAAGCAAAAACCACAGTAAACCTTCCCAGAGAAATGGGCATTGTATGGAGAGAGAAAGACCAAAGCTGACAGTTCGGACCATTTAAAAGGCTGGGCAGAGTAGAGAGTGATGTAGCTCATTTACTGAAGACTGCTTGCCAGAACTAAGATTCAGGAGAACAAAACCAACAATCAGCACAGTCTCTTTCTCAAGTCCAAAACTCGAGCTACTCTTTACTGTCACAGCCAAAACACTGAGAGGTAAACTTCAGCCCTGAGCAGCAGCCCAGAACTCTGGAAAGGCCCTACTTCCAGCACTAGGCTTCAGTTTTAAGCAAGCTTTTACATCTGACTTTCATATCTGACACTTTTACATTTTACCTGTTTTAGAAACATTTTTCTGAAGTTCAGGAATGAGCTAAACTATTCATTAGGACACAGCCTTTGTACGTCTGCTCCTCTAAAAGGAAACTTTTAGAGCAACAGAAAGTTCATAGTGCCTAGGAAAGAAAAAAAAAAAAAGAGAGTAGCAGAATCCTAAGCTGCAAATACAGCTTTTGTCAAAGACAACCTGAAGTTGTTGGAGTTCTGTACTGATCATCATTCCCTCCTTCTCTGTAAGATACCTTTGAAGGTTAGGCAGGGTGACCTAATTTCAAGGGTTATATTTTGTTCTTTTTTTCCACAGGGGATCAGAACACCTACAACTAGAAAGGCCTCACATTAAACTACAAAAGTGCTGCAGCATAGGAAGAGGAAAGAAACTGTAGCTTAAAAAAGATCTGAAGTGTTCTAACTTTGATATGAAGAAATGATGAGATGGTGTGAGCAAAGATTTCTGCCTGCACATAACTGCATGTGGGAGAGAGGATAAGCAAAATGGAAAAGACAGAAGCAGACCTATTTTGTAAAGTCACTTTGCACCTATTTATGATGCTTTACTTCAATGTAACACTTCTCATCCCTAACAGTTTTCAACACTTCAGCTGATAGGTGAGTGACAGAGAGATCACTTAGTCCATTGCTGATAGCTTGCTACCTTCATGATGAATTCTGAGGACTTTAGAAAAACCCTTTAGGACAAGATACAATATTCATTTTTTATGAGAAGTAACTTATCCACATTAAAAAAATATTTCTTCGCTCTAGGAAGAAATGTAATGTTTTCAAATATTCAAATATGTTTCAGATGGAAGGAGCCTTATTGCAATTGCTCAAAAACCCTTATCTTAGCTCCACCACTGTCTTTAGATAAAGCCCTGAATGGATGCCATGCTGAGGCAAGGCAACATCTAACTGGTTTCCTGAATCTTATTGGGTAGAATGAGCTTTATGATTTTACACCTGCTTTATGCTCCCTGTTAGAGCCAGCTGGCTGGAGCAGACCTCAAACACTTCATCTTCTCCATATCAAGGATTCCCTATTTTAGCTTTCTGGCAGGGGGGAAAGTAAGGAAATAAGGGGGTGCTCTATTAAGTCTTGGATGTTTTGTCCTCAGTGTTTCAGTGATATTACTGAAAACCCCAGGTGAAGTGTTGAGCAATATGCACCATATATATGACTTCTTTCTCAACTGCTTGATCAGTAAGTAGAGGGGAGAGGTTAAAAAAAAAAGAGGACTATACCACCTTTAAAATATAGCATTGTATTTTATTAGAAAAGAAATCCTCCACTTTGGCATTCTTGGCCATTAGATGAAGATGATCCCTTGAGAGCCCATGTTGCCACCACCTCCATCACTCTGCTACTGTGAACAAGTGCCCAAAGTCAAGCCTGGCTGCATATAGAATTTATGGACTTGTCACAACCGCAGGGTTCCCAGGATTTTAAGAAGTAAGACGTGCCATGCTTTCTTTCTAACCTTGACTTGCTCACTATTTGCTCTCTAATAACTCCTTTGGGATGAGGGAACACAATCCACTACAGCAATATTTGCAATACAGCAAATAGTAAAGACTGAATTTCATTTTCTGGTACAATTCCAGACTTCAGATTTCTCCACCCAGAAACTGAAAGCTACATACATGCAGCAGAACATTGTGAGAGGAAGACTGCTGGCTTTAGGATATGCTCTTCTTCCAGGCCCAAGTTGTCCGACTTTGACAATTTAAATTATTCAATCAAAAACTCATTTCCTCAAATTGACTTTTTAGATATTGCAATGAAGCACATTTTATCACCAAACAGGGAAGGAAAAAAACACTCTCTTACTACATGATTATTTTATCAAAAAACACAAATGGAAGAAGAGGGAGGAGATATAATTGTATATCCCTGTACATACATCCTTGGGGATTTTCATTAAGTGGGTGAAGATTCTTCATTTGGTGGGTAAAAATGCCTTTTGAAGTGTGGCATTCAAGTTCCTTTTTAACCACAAAATTTAGTGTAAACTCCAAAACTCCACTCTCCATTTTCAAAAAACACAAATGAAATTAAAATGTGTGAGTTAGAAAAATACAAAATTTTCAGAACTACTTATTTATTCCTGAAATAATATTAAATTTCAACTGTTCTAGTCATCAAAACTATGATTAATATATGGAAACGGTGTGTTGATATTCAAAAAAGCCAAGCAGCCTACAATAAATACGCCATTCTCCAACAGACTAATTTTCCAGGCTGTGCTTGAAAATAGTCTGATAAAAAACTTTTTAATACCTCTGAAATTTATTTTTTTTCTAAAAAGGAACAGGAAATTAATCCAACACTAACCTGCAATACAACACACAGACACCAAAAAGTATTTAAAAAAAAAGCATACCCTGTGAATATCATTCTGTTTCTGCACTGTGGGGAGATCTCCCCCAATGGGTGCCTGCTGTTTCAACTCATCCTCCTTCAGTTGCAGCCAGGCCAAAAGTTCCTGGAGAGAGAGATGTAAACGCCTCCACTGGTCCGTGCTGGCTTCCAAATGGGACCTGAAAGTACGTGTTAAATATCATATATTTTCAGGCACAGTAAAAACAAACAAACAAAATGTACAAACTTCATTTTCTCATAAAGATCCTAGTGTTTCATCAGTTTATTTATTTATTTATTTATTTATTTATTTATTTATTTATTTATTTATTAAAGTGGCTCTAGCAGCTTTGAATCATATTCTGGAAACTATAACTTAAATTTAGTTTCACAATCCTGGCCTGAAACATCTCTGCCTTTCTTATCATTTTTTTCCCCTTTATACATGGGACCAGTATGAGACCACGTCTCAAAATATATACAGGACTAGTCCAATGTCACTAGTCTCATGCTTTTCTCTCGGGATAATGAGAGACTGCCTAAAATACAGAGACCAGTTTTTCCCCTCACAGAAGCTCTGGTTCTTCTCTAATCCATTACACAAAACATTCTTCCCACCGGATTCATGTGCTTTCTCACCCATAAGACAAGAGGTCCAGGACCTCTCTTTCCCTCCAAAGACACGAGGAAATTGTTAAAACAAAGAAAATCACCCTAAACCACACAAATATATGTGGCATTTGAAGAGACGTTTTAACAAAAATAATCAAATCCCTGAAAACATTATAGGACAGAATACAATGTTATGCTGACAAGGTCCATGCCGTAAGATCTCCAAATGTTTCCTCCGTGTGTGCATGTGCATGCATGCAAATGTATTCTTTAATGCTTCAAATGAAATATTGAGCAACTGCTTTATGGAGTGAAAATATGTGACTTAAACATCTCTGGATTGATCAAATCTTCAACTTTTCTAGGTCAGAGATGAATCATGCTAAAATTTTTTCTTCTTAGACATATGAATACATACAAGAACGTTTCTTTTGTTTAACTGGTAGTTGGGAAGAAACTTCTAATTCATTTTCAGGCACCTTAAGAACTTCTCTTAGTAATTCAAACCAAAAGCAACAGAAAAACTTCAAAATGTTGCAGCAAATAAAAACAGATTTTAACATATTCTTTTTTGCCTAGCTTCCAGCTTTGTTTATATAGCGAACATCCTATTTCTGTAACTCATACAGCAAGAGCTAGAAAGAAATGGCACAAACGTGGTGTTTGTGTCCAGCCAGCTCCTGTCTCCCGCACTCATCCCCCCAGACACAATCCTCCACCTCCTTGAACCGAGGGCTGCCACCAGGGGCAAGCACCCGGCTCCTCATTTCTGCCACAGCCCCCTCTGTGGAGCGAGAGGCCCCGGTACCATCGCTCCGCCCTGACCTTCCCCAGCCTGCCAAAGGGAAGGGGATCCCTTTGGATCACAAAAAGATCCCATCTCGTTGTGCCCTTCCTTCGGCTTTGGGAAGGGATGTATAATGTATGTATACGTGTGTGTGTGCCTGCGTATGTGATACCCAGCTCCCATCTACGTATCCGGTTGCTCAAGCATCTGCAGGCAAAACAGAGATTACAAAGGCAGTTTTAAAATGAAGTCCTTCAAACAAGGAAAGCGTTTGTTCGGGCAAACTGCAGTGACTCATCAGAATGGAAAGAGAAGTGGCAGTGCCAGGAAACGTGGCTTCTCCTGCCATCTGTTGTGGCGCACTGCGCATACAGAAGGCTGCCTCACCTGAGCAGCGAGCGCACTTCTGGCTCCGGCAGCCCAAAGCTGAAGGAAAACACGGAGGGGAGCTCAGCGAAGATCAAGTGATTTCAAGTGAAGATCAAGTGAAGACATTTCCCACCCCTGCTTTTGTACCTCCTCAGTGCGAGCACTGTTCACGAGGAAACCTACGCCGTACGACGCGATGAAAAGAAGCAGCTCCTGGTGACCGCCAAGAGCTTGTTCGTCCTCTCAGGTGGCCAGTAACATTTATACCGCATGTTTTAAAAGATAAGACCTGTTTCTTATCCTGATCAATATGCTGCTGAAAACCTTGAACCTTCTACTGAAAGGAGGTACTTTAGAGAAGATGTCTAATGCAAGAGGTCACTGTGATAAACCCACGTTTTTTAAAACATGAGTTTTTATCTTTCGCTTTGATTAATGACAACAATACAGAGAATCCCATATATTCAGTTACTGATATTTGCCTCACTTGCTGTTTTTCTTTTCTCAAATATCTTTTTATTTGGGCATATTCATGGGTGAAAGACATCTGAAGAAAAAAAAAGAAATCTCAGGGAGACTTTGAAGGGTTATATCACTTTTCTTTAGCTCCTCAGAATAAAAGGGAGGAATGTGCCTTTTTTTTTTTTTCTGTAGCTACTAATATCTTTTCTGCCTCACATTCTTCATTTATTTTTAATGACTGATGTTATGAAGATGGCTTTTGTCATTACACAGACTGACCTCCCTCAGGGCCTGTGCTAAAAAAGCTAATATTTCATACATTACTTCGAAAAACATTCCTGCCTTTTGCTGCCCTCTGAACTACCACCAACACACAGCAAGCAAGCGAATGAAAAAAATGCTGGAGCCTGAATGCAATGGAGCTGGGCTGTCTATTGTAAAAGACATATTTTTGAAGAAAAGCCTCCTGTACAGCTTCTTCTGAAAAGAAAAACTTCAGCCCATTGAAGCCTGGACCTTCACTTCAGCTTTTGTAACATTACCATTTATTACATTTTTCTTGGAAGGAGAAGCTTTTCTTTTATGACACCTATGCTTTTAGTTGGGAATTCTGTCCGGTCCCCAGACAAAACACCACAAATCCTAAACAATGCATCTTCTCATTTGCAAGGCTATTCTTAGTTTTGCACTAAAAATAGAAGCATTAAAAACAAAGCTTATAATAAATATAGGTTGTTTAATTGCTTTCTTTTATGACTCATTGATTAGGCATATCCAGCTATAGAAAAAGCCAAGGGTGCACTTACTGTTTAAATTTGTTAATCTCTCATTCTGTAATTACAAATCCTCATCACATGCCTCCAAACCTAATCCCCTCCTATCTTTTCCACACCAAAAAAGCTAATCTTTCTTACAAAATTAAGCCAGCATTCAAAATAGCACAAATCATCTCTCAATTGATCAAAACGGCCCTATCAGAAACACCACCAAGCTGGCAAAAGGCACCATTCCACCTTACACACCAAGTGTGGGGCTTTCGCTTTCATTCGGATCCTACCTAATGTTCAGAGATTTTTTCCTAAGCTCGCTCCATCTGAAGTTCATGTTATCCAGCCGTCGCTGCAACAAGGCTGCATCATCGGAGCCTTCCAAGGATTGCAGGATTTTCTGCCCATTTTCATCCAGGTTGTGGAAGATGTCAGTATGAGCATCGATTTCTGCCTGAAGATCCTATGGAACCAACAGAGAACAACACATGTGATTATTTAGGAAATCAAAGAATTGACTGCTTCCCAGAAGAGTGAAAAATGCCACCACGTAAAACAGTTACTAAGATGGATTCTGATTACTCTTTTGATGACAACTGTGTGTATTGCATAAACAGAGAGATTCCACTTTCATGTGAAGGCTAGTGGCCTCAGATAACGTCTTTTTTCTTTTTTTTTTTTAAGCATACAGAGCGAAATAAGAGAGCTAAGTTCAAGCAGGTAAAACAGGTAAAAGTCCAGCCTTCAACAGACAACAAATACGCAAGGACAAGACACGTTTACTTTGCCAATGAGACAGGAGCACCGCTGGGGATCTCGGGGAGAGCTACCTGCACGTGGTAGGTCTTCCTGTGCAACATTCTCAGCTTGATCTGGGGGCTGCAGCAGCGGTCCTGCTGCATGGTGCCTCCGAGAACAGTGAGCCTCGCCGGCCGCAGAGCCACCCGGTGCCAAGGGCACTGACAGCCCGTTGGCCGACGGCACTTCAGAGCACGGGCCTCCACTGTGCAGAGCAACAAACAGCCACTTTGTGCTATATCAAAACACTGGTCGGGGCCATGGCCGTAGGAGGGACTGAGAACAGCAAGGTCCCGGAATATGCAAGGGGCAGCTCGGGTCTGAACAGCCAGCTTGTCTCATCGCTTGGTAAGCGCGGGCCAGCCGCGCTCTGAATTCATCTTTCGCCCTCATTTTTCGCGCGGCGGCCTCTGCCCAAAGGACATTCCTGCGCGCGCCGCTGGGGCCGGCGTTCCGAGGCGCCCACGCGCTCAATGGCGCCTTTGTGGAGCCACTGCCCTTCCCCGCGCGCTCCAGCTCCACAGGGTCACGGATGCATTCTGCACACCACAGCGCCTGGAGCCAGCTCTTTACATAAGGGAATATATATATATATATAGATATAGATGATGATAATTCACGCTCTCTACGTAGCCACATCAACCCCAAACACGTTGGCTTTTGGAGCAAGCGGCGCAGCGGGCGCTGAGCGCGGCTCTGCCTCCTGCTGCGGGGAGCCCGGGCACTCGGCCCTCCGGCCGCTCCAAGGGGAGCGCTGGCCGCACGGCTGCAGGAGGACAAGCGCTTCAGGGCAGCCAGGAACATCAGGCCCTGCTGGGAACTGCTCCTGATTTTTTCCCAAAGAAGGGTGATTTGCAGGGGGAAGCACACACCTTGCTTGCTTGGCACGTTCCTAACTCAACTGGGTTTATTTGATGTTCTAAGAGCAGTGCCACTGGATCACGTATAGATCTTCCCTGCCCACCTACCGCTTTTCCAAACGTTATCTGCAGTCCTTGCACAGTAACTACTAGCACTGTATGTGGAGAAACACTGGAAGAGCTTAGGGATGTAGAGGGCAGGACAGCGTTAGGAGATCTTACCCTGCTATTGTACTTTAGCAATGCTCATCCTAGCGCTGAAAGAAGTTCAGAATAGGAGAGCACCAGTCGCCACTGTGCAAAATGCAACTGCACTATAAAAACTGTGTTTATTTATGTATGTCAAATACTCATAAAAATGAAGCATTTTTGTTAGTTCAGGCACTAATGCAGCAAGTGCAGTCCCAGTCTAAGAGTGGAGATTGCACAGGCTGGGAATCTGTAGGGAATGAGAGCTAAGAGTCACTTAGGATCCATAACAAATTTCTAAAGTTTTTCTTTTCCTTTTTTTTTTTTTTTTAGAAGATTTGTCTTTAAAATAGAAATCAATTTGGGAAAATGAGATTCAGCCCTAAAAAGAAATACAAGGAATTCATTCGGTTCCGTAAAACAGGCAAAAAACTTGCCTACTTTGTGACGGAGAGTCAGGAGGCACTTGCGGCTGCTACGGACTTTAGAGAAAGCTGGCTGAGCATTACACGAGTGATACATTTGTACATTTATATAAACATATATACATGTTTCCATCCTCAGAGAGTATTCAAAACCACTTTTATGACAAGTCCTACATGACAGAGGCAACCAGAGTTTTTCACAAGCACCTAGTTTTCAATTTAAATGCACGTTTCATAGAAAAATGTCTATTTTGATTTTTAAAATGCCATTAATAAGACATTTAACCACAGATTAAGTATTTCAGGTTTGAACGCCTTTGCTTGAAGATTTATACTTGATTTCAAGTCCAAATTTTTCTAGTTCACCTTCCAGGCATGGTATTTTATCTTCATTTCAGTGAGCGAAGAGTACTCCATTACCCAATTTCTTCCTCCTCGTCTATGTATGCAAAGAGTTTAATGATGTCTGTCCTTTGGTAAATAAACCAATAGTGATGGAATGGTCAAATTAGTATTCAGGGAAGGATAAAGTTCACTGGAAGAACAGCTCACTTTTAGTGTCTCAGTCCTTTCACATTTAAAACAGGTAAACCCATCGCTCAGAAAAAAATTATCATATGCAGTTCCCAGTGCATAAAATTCTTAATTTCTAGAGTGGCCTTGAAGACATCTGCCTTTTTCTCAGCAAGAACAACATGTGCCATGAATTATGTATGTCAGACACCTGTTTGTAACAGGAAGCTGTCAAATCAATCTTGGTACTTGATAACACAGAATTTCACAAAATTCCACTTCCCCACTTTTCTTGACTCTACAAAACTGTCTCCTGGTCTACATATTCCATACTTTTCTCCTTACACATGCAGATTTCTGAAGAAAAAATTAAGCCATATTCTCTTTATTCCAGACTGCTATATAGTACCAAAATGAAACACAGCAGTTAGCTAAATGGGCAACAAACATGCGAAAGGCAAAGTATTCTTACCACACAAGCTTCTTTTCAGTTCTGATTTCTCTTACTCTAAACTACCTTTGCACACTTTATATTCTCTAAAGCTCCTAAAAATAGTTTTTTTGCAGCTATACAGCAGACTGATGCAGAGGAACAAAGCAGCCCAACAAAAAATAGAGTCATTTAAGTCATTTTAGTTGGTGCAATTCTCACCTCTCCTTTGGGACTCCCTCAAGTCCCAAGAGAAGCAGACTGCAAGCAAAACAAAGGCCTGGATACCTGTACTTATCCTCTGGAACACGTAATTCCCATTTTTCAAAAATACAAGTGAAAGATCAGTATGTACCAGATTCTTTCTCTTGACAAGAAAAAAAAGGAACAAACCATTTCATCTTACAAATGCCTAAAACCTTTGATAAGCTATCCTGGCATTATACATCATACCAAAAGAAGGACTGCAGAATAAATATAGCATATCCATAGCATTTTCATCTTTTCCAGTCTGTCTAAACTTAAGTAGAAACTTCAGGAGATGAAAATCAATATCAGTATAAGTCTACTGAAAATGTATGAGTTGCAACTAGATTTTGACTTTGTACACTGCATTTTTCTATAGTGGTTATTACTCATACTGCGAGGGAATACGTTCTCTTAAAAAGAGCAGCTGCAAACTAAAACATGAATCATGAAAAAATGCATTGGCTAGAGTAAAGCATCAATGACGTGGACTCTTAGCCTAAATTAATATTCAAGTCCTCGTTCTGTTTGAGCACTGTCTACTCCTCCGAGTGGGCTGAACTGCTCAGAAGGAGCTGCTGTCCCAATCAATGGCCAGTTTGCGTACGAATTGCATTGTGAAATCCTCTTTTACTGAAGTTAGATCAGGAAATGCAATATAATGTTTGATCATAGGCACCTTGCTGCATGTTTCTACACTCTTAGAAAGGTGCATTTACTCTACAGGATAAATCTGTACAGTATTTACACTGCATTACAATTCTATTCAATCTATTCAAGATGCATTTTTATATCAAAAGTTGGAAGGTATTTTCCGTATCTTGAAACTATGACGCACATCATGACACAACAACTAGCTTATACTGTGTATTCTTCCTTGATTTTGAGACAGTTTTGAAAGCCTTTAGGATTTCAGTAACAGAACTAGAAACGCTAAAGAAATTAAATAAACTTGTCTTGAGAGGAAAAATGAAAAAGGAAATTTGAGAGGAAATTTTTCTTTTTTTTTCCTGTGCACTGGAAACCTCTACGCCTGATTTCAGGGGGGAAGTTTAGGATGGTACCATGGCAAGATGGTACCCCCACCATAAGGGACTAGGGGCTGAACATATTTCTACCCTGTCAAACCTGGCTCTGTCCCTTGGAAATGTTTGGGATTCTCCATAAAGGTGGAGAAATTCTACACATTCTCGCTACCTTAACATCCCTCCCTGATCTTTTTGGTAGGTAAAAGAAATTCACCTACAGCACCATATGTTTTATCTCACAAACAGGAAAACTAAAACACAGCTCAGCCAAGAGAAACAGTGGCCCGGAAGTCTCGTCAGCTGCCACATAGCAAGGCTGCTCTTGCAACATTTCAGCACGGCCTGGGATCCTTTAGCAGAAATAATTAACTAATCAATGTCAGTATTGCCTTATCCCACAAGCACTATATATATAGGCATGATGTATAAAGGCCATTTTATCTGTGTTATTTTGCCACATTGTGATTTTGACACATGACAAAATCTGCCATTAATTTTGACGGTTCATCACAGAGGGATTGGTAATGTGTCTGCCTTATTCTACTTCGTTTTCCTTAATAAGAGATTGGAAATAAAATAAAGTCCTTGAAAGAAGTAATTAGTTACACTAGTTGTACTACACGAGACAAACTTGGACTTGCAAATTAATGCAGCACAGCTGACAAAACATTTATCTTTTATGCAAGGTAGAAACAAAATTAATTATGCAATAATTTAAGAAATTAAAGCCCTTAAATCTGCCTCTACAAACACAATTCTACCCTTGGAATTGTGCTTTTCATTTCTAATGAAGCATTTTACATTTTCTAGGTGATGCACAAAGTTAACATATTAATGCAATAAATGGAATTAGGGAAAGATGGCTTTGAAATTAAAGACAGCACCACCTGATTAAAGAAGAAAGAAAATAAGAAGCAAACAGAAGACGATCTTTGTTGTCAATTAAAAAAGTAAAGTCAGCCTGCATAATTACCTAAATGCACTCAAAATCAAACCTGTATGACTACCCATCCCTCCAAAGAACTATACCGCATCATGCTGAAGTTTTATAATATCAGTACTGAAACAGATTGAAGAACTGCTCATAACAAAACCTAGATCCAAACCCACTCGTGCTCTCTATCGCTGTAGTCTGCTGGCCTCTTTATATTTGTACTACTAGAACTTTTTTTTCCCCTCATTTATGAATAACATCTAATATTTATCTAATTTTACATTTAACATCTAATATTTATCTAATATGTATGAATAACAGCTAATTTAACATCTAATAACATAAACATCCTATGCTGTGTGAACAGGTATGAATTATGCAATCACACCTTTTTACATTATTCATTTTTTCTTGCTGTCCTTAGTATCTTCTTTCTCCCTTTCTTTATTGCCCTTCCCTCTCCTTCTCCTTCTCTCCCTCTTATCTTTTTCTTCCTTCTTTCCCTCTTGTTTTCTTTGCCTTTGTTTACTTTCCCTTTTTTTCCCTTTCTTTCTTCTTTTTCCCTTCCTTCTCCCTTTCCTTCCTTCCCTTTTCTTTCTTTCCTTCTTAGCCTCCTTTTCTTCTGTTCTTTCTTCCTTCTTTCCTTTCTTCTTCCCTTTCTCTCTTGAACATACAACATGCTGTGAGCAAAAACCTCTATTTTATGTTCTTTAGTATTGTTCTTTAGTTTCCTTCCATTTTATTTTGCATTTGGATTGACTAAACAGGTCAGGTGCCCAGTGAAGGCACAGCATACAAACATGCCACTTCAAGTAAGATTTCTTTCTTTTTTTTTTTTTTTTTTCATCTGCTTGTACCACTACCGCTGCGCAAAGGGCAATTTTAAAGAACATCCTTCCATTCCCTAGACCTAAGGGGGATGGAAAGAAAGCAAGCAGGAAGGCCCTGGCCTAGCCGGCCGAGCGGGTACCACCAGAAGCAGCTCCCCCTTCAGTGCCTTTTTCACCTCCCGAGGACCCTCTCTATAGATAGCAACAGCAGCCACGAGTCTGTACTAGTCTGCAGGACCACTTTGCAATTCTGTCCAGCACAGGTCCTGGGGGACCTGATGTCAAATTCAACAGCCTACCAGCCTTTACTTGGTTACATGTCTGAATTCCTGTGAATCTCTAATTTTGCCTGAAGCACTAAACCCTGCGTGGGGCGTTCAGAAAATCTGAGACTCTTTCTAGAGTCCCTGAGGCCTCCAGTATCCTTGGAAGGCACAAAGGTCTGTGCACACCCACCTCTTTCAGGATCAGGGCTTATTCTTCTACCTGCTGGCTGTAACGGAGTGGTATTTTCCTGGAGATCCTTGCAAGCTGGCTATTACCTTCAGAGCATTTAAACTGAAATTACACATATATTTTACAATAAAAGAGGTCACTAGTTCTGTGTTGCAAATGTAGTAATTTAGAGCTGTGAAAATGCTTCTGGTGTGAGAGACACCACTGGACTTGCTGAGGCTCCTCTTTTAAAACATAACAGCTCTTCTAAGAACCAGACTTATTTTTCAGTTCAAGAAACAACAGACAAGATTTTGAGGGCTACGTTGTACAGCAAAATATGTAACTTTATGTAAAAAAAAATCCATTTTAAATATGTTTTATGGTTTGGAAGAAAGTCTAGCTGGAAAACAAATATATATTCTGAAGAGTCATAAATGCTATAAATCCAACTGTGAGTGAATATAATTTTGCTATGATATAGACTAACTGTAACTATAGCCAACATAACCAAGATCAGTTGCAAAGAAAAAGAGGTGGAAAGGAGGCCTCTGTCCTTCCATCAAGCTCTTAAATAATTTGTTCTTGCGGGGCACAAGCAGAACTTTTACTGGGTCTTAGAATGGGAGCATTTACAGAGCAATTTACATAATGATAAAAACTTCTCAAATGAGATTTAAAATGTAATTAAAGGGCAGACACATTGAGTTAAAGGCATTGTTGTGAAATGGCCATACATCAGGGCGCCACGAAGGCTCCCATTCAGCTCGCCTATGGCACGACCCCAATTCCAGTCCGCTCTGATTGCATCTTTGAGTTTCATGCTAATGACTTGATTAAAAAGAAAGATAAAAAGGTCTTTCTCCATTGGGAAGATAAGTTTATGAATATCGTTAAGGCATTTCTAGGCTCCTAGCACATTTTCAAGATAACAAGGGATAAAGAGATGTTGACGAGTGAAAGCTAAAAGTATCACTTTGCCCTGCAGAAAATAATCCCTGGAAGCTCCAGCAGCTACTGCTATGGTTTTAAATACACTTGCTGAAAAAGCCTGAACTCTACAAGTACCAGATGAAAAAAAGACACCAAAATCCATCTAGGAAAGCTGCTCTCATCCAGCAGGAGAAACAGAAGCTGTTTCTAGTCTTCAAGATCACCTTCATAAATACTCCAAACAACCTTCACTTTAGGTTACATTCAGACGGCTGCCAGCAATGTGACAGTGCACCCAAGGACGTGCCCATCTCCCACTGACAGAAAGTAACTGTGAGAACCGGCCGTGGGCTCCTTCATTTCCTTAAGAGGGATCTGCCTCGGCTATGGAGTGGTAACTTTTTAAGATCATCAAGTCAATCCTCTGAAAATATTCTCAAATACGCACTGTGCAGATCCTCATTTACAGGACTGGCTTTCCAGACACAGCACAGAACCTTTTATCTTTACTTTGTTCATTGGAAAATAATCAACTAATTCTTTTTCTGAGGTGTCTGGCCATTAATTTGTATTCAATTATACTTATATATAAATTGGTACATATGTTTGAGGGTATTTATGTCTGATGACGACATCCCTGTCATCAGTTGAGAAGAGCATAAGCTATCCTAATAGCAGAAAATGTTATTTTACTGCTTACCTACTTAGATGGATATTCTTAACCATCTAAGCAACATCAAGCAGCATCAAGTTAGCTTGAATTCATGGCAAGGTAGAAAAAAAGTCCCAGCAGAGTTTTTTTTCCATTAGAAATCCCTAGTTATGAAAAAAAATCCCGTCAACCAAGCACATTTCCTCACAGATGTGACAACATGATACATATCTTACTGTCCCAGCTTGCCATGGGTGACCTGCTGCGGAGCAGAACGCGGCCAGTCGGGCAGAGCCGGTGCCCAGGCGCCCACGTGTCCCAGGCCCAGCCACCTCTCCCGACACATCCAGGCAGGGACCAGGATACCTGGCGCTGGCCACTGGGATACAGGCCAGGGAGAGCCCTCGCTGGAGCCGGCACCCAGACGCATCCCTGTGGCCCGCGAGGCGCTGGCACGGCTTGCTAGATACCAGAGGACTTCCTGTCCACAGCACATGGGCTGCTCCTGTCCCTCCTGCTTCACTGGAAGTCCATCAGCCCTGGGACAGCGCCAGTCACAGGAAATCTTGGAGCATCTTCTCCTGTAGTCAAGGAACCAGGCTGTTGCTTCCAGCTCGTCTAACTCTGTGTCCTCCCCGTGTGCCTGAGCTGGGAGAGCAGCAGCACAAGGGCAGCACCATCCTCTGCAGGATCTCCTGCTATTCAGCTGCTGAGCCGAGGTCTCAAAGTCCTGTGGGATCATTTGGAGAGCATCTACCTCCATGAGCTCCACTCAATTCCCACTGCTTCCAATCAGTGCTGAATTTCCCTCACAAGACCTGGCCAGAAAGGCTGAACTGCACAGCTGTCTCAGAGCCTGGAGCAGAAATCTTCAAAATGAGGAATCAAAGACATTTCCCTTATACCTTGGGTTTGTTAATTAAAACTAACCATTTCTAAGAATTGTTTGTGCATACAAGAGCACATGTTCCTATTGCAGAAAAGGATCTAAGGTTGCACATCGACGTGTAACAATGAAATATTTCATATTTTAACACCTATGAAATTTAAATGCATGCTTTTGCCTTTCCTCAGATACACAAACATATGCAATCCTACTCCAAATCATTTTAAAGAGATGATTAAAAATAATTTATAAGCAGAACAACTTTTTTGGTTTTTTTTTTTTGTTGTTGTTTGGTTGGTTGTTTTTAAATACAGTTTGCTGTTTCACTCTTCTATTGGCAGTATCTTTGATTCCTGAAGAAATATAATTGGTACATCAGTTTCATAACATCATGTTCTAATTAATTATCTAAATTATAACTCTAAAGAGATCAACACAGAGCCTAAGCTGAAACTCAAGGCCTCATCCACTATGCGTTATGGAAACTGATGCAGAACACGAAAGTTATATTGGTTTTAGGGGTTTTCTTTAAAAAATGTGCATTGTCCCAAAGATCCTGAGATTTCAGCTAAGAACTTCTGCTATTTCAATTGTTATGTTGTCTAAAATTACTCCTCCAAGGCCCTCTTAGGATTCAATCAGAACACATTAAATACATATATACATATTCATTTTTGAAGAAATACATTTTGTTGATGCACGTCATTAGTTCACATGTCTGTCTGTATCAAGCTCAGAGAAAGAAGGAGCACCTTTGTTACAAAAGACTGCTTTGGACTCCATAAAAATGTTATTCTGTATCCAGTTTCCTCTGCATTCCCTGGGGATTGACACCCACTCGCCTCACTCTGCACAGAACAACTTTGTTGCTTCCTTTATCTGTTTTCACTCTTTCCCACAAAATGTCCCTTTGATATTTTCCATGAATCTTACTGTCCGTTGTCTAAAAAAGGGCTGATTTAACACCTTGCTGCCCCAAAGGAATTCCTACAGTCCCAGGCTCTTACAAAGATTTCCCTCCAATTGTTCTTTGGTTTAGCTTTCTCTTTTTACATTTAGATGGATGTACTTTATCTTCACATTAATGTGCTGGCAATGAGCTTTGATATTTTTCATAAAAGTAACATAGCCAAGAGATGAACATCTCATGTTTTTCCAAAGATGCAACTAAAAAGACGAAAAAAAAATGCAGATTGTGTTGAACAACACGTAAAAAGGACGGGTACCTGATTTTCAAGGACTGCATTCAGGCATCCTGAACATCAGCAGCTCAGAAGGTCTTTGTAACCTGTGATTTTCCCCCCACTGCCCCCCAAGTCTTCCAGTTGTGATGAGTCATTCAAACACTCTGTTTGGATAAAACTTTCCAGTACTGCTAGACTGTCTGAGCTAAAAGCTCCTCAGTTAATTTGGGTATTGTGGAATTTATTTTATAAGTAGAATTAATTTCAAAAGGAAAAAAAAAGTAATTACAGAAAATGTATTTTCAGCACAGAATAAAATGGTTACAAAAATCAAGTACTAAAGGTTTAGCAGGTTCCACAGTTTGTGAAAGTACTGTGACAGGTACATAGGTTTAAAACTAAAAATATTTATGAAGTAATTACAGAAAAAAAAATCATCAAAATCAAATGCTGCGTCTATACCAAGATTATTAGAGTCCTAAAAATACAGTGATATGCTGATTAACCTCCCCCCCAAATCCCCATTCATTAAAAATCTCATGTCACAGCAGCTGAAGTTATAATGAAAAATAAATCTTTCTAATCTTCTGCAACAAAATGTAATTAATACATCTTGGGTGCAATAAGATATAAAAGAATATGAGCGCAAAGACTCCTCACTCCAGCGTTCCCTTCAAAAGCTGCTGTATGAAAATCTGCCACACCAAACACGTCCAGAACCGTCTCTGTGCAGCCAGTGACACCAGCCACAGAACCCGGTGGTGCTTGACGTACAGATGCACGGTGTCGCCCAGCAAGGAAAGGACCTCTGGGGGTCCATGTCCCACTCAATGCACATCCAGTGCAAGCGGGGCGCTCAGGACCTTGACCAGCCAAGCTGTGAGCATCTTCAAGATGGGGCGTCCCCAATAAGCTCCCGAGCCAGTGTTTGACAGCACCCTCACAGGGAAAAAGTGTGTTTTGTTTACATCAGGTGAGAACTTCCAACTCGCCCCCATTGCCATCCTGTCCCTCTGCTCTGCCACATCTCCACCCTTCCAGGTGATGGGGGCTGGGAAGCAGGAAGGTCCCGCCTGAGGCCTCTCTCCTCCAGGCTGAGCAAGTCCCGGTTACTCTCCGCTCCTCTGCCTCAAGCCGACCCCTTTGCCCCTGAACACCTTGGAGGCCCTTTGTTGGTCACCCTTCAGGATGCGCATGTCTTTCTCGTACTGGTGGGCTCGAATGGTCCTTAGACCACACTTTGCTGCCCATTCACCTACAGAAGATCATCCTCTTGCCCTTTATTCCCCCTTTCTAGTCCCTGTTGACCTCCTGTTCATCTTCTCCGGAGGGAGCCCTGGCCATTCACCATCTCAACAACAGCTCCCACAGGTAACGACAGCGCTACCTTAGCAAAACGTTCTGCAGCATCTTAATATTTAAAAACGCTCATGACTTTCATGGTCCCAATATATTTTTGATACACTCTGAGATCATCTTCTTATGGAATAATTTGTAGTTTATGTAACATTTATGATGATCAATGCTTTCAGGAAGTTAACTCAAAATCAAATATGCCATGTCCTGATTTGTAGGTAACTAAGTACATTTTAACACAGATTCCAAAGGAATAAAAAAAGTATATAAAAAGTCCTCAATGAGGGGTTCCCTATAAGAAATGAAGACAATAAGATGGATATAAAAGGACAAATCAAAGTTATTGTACACTATAAAAGTGCTCATGAAGGGCAAACTTGCTCTTTTATCCAGAGATTAGTTTCCTCAGAGAAACAAGTTCCTTATGGATGTTTTTTTCTAATTTCTTTTTTTGAAATATCATCACTGTTTTCACCAGAATGAAGATTTCTTTTCTAATCTCAGAAGACTGTTTCCCATCCAAACACAAAGGAGAAAAAAAGAAGAGTCACATGAGAAATACTGTATCTTGAAAAAAGCACCTAGCTCGCTAAAAGTTATTAAAAAAAAAAAAAAAGAAAGAAAAAAGAAATCTCGTATGACTATGCGTGAAACGCCAAAAATAAAAATTCTTGGTTTAGAATGGAGAGTGTGGCAAGTGCAGTATCCCCTGGGCACTCACAGTCATTTTTATGCTATTTAGTATAAGACCACTTTCCCTTATTATATTCCGTCTGTATACATTTCACATCTACTGCATTTGGGCTAAAAATAACTCCCACCACATGGATCTACTGAGATCTCTGCCACTGAGCCTACATTGGGCACTCCGACATAAGTGTCTTATAATTGGGGTTTTTTTCCCTCAAAAACCCGTTAAGCCAAAATCCTCCTGCTTAACACTTGTTTAACAAAGACTGAACTCTACCTCTACACTGAAAAGTTTTCTTTCCTCCCTTAAAACTGAGATAACTCTACTATTGAGAAGCGCACCCCCCCCCAAAAAAAAAAAAAAAAAAAAGGAAAAACAACCACTGAGGAGAGCTAGTTAACACAAAATTTCTACAACTTTCTGGGAAAGCCGGCTTGGCTATTTTGCTACCACCTTGTTCACCACAGTATTTCTCAATACAGGAAGGGCCGTTAACGCGGGGCTCAGACCCGGTCCACGGCCCGCCGCCCCCGGCCGCTTTGGCCGTTGGACGCGCTCGCGCAGAACCGTTGGGGCGGCGGGCAGCGCCCCTCCCCGCCGCGGCCCGCGCGGAGCAGAGGCCCCGCCCCGCGCCCCGCCCCCCCCTCGCGCACGCCGGCGCCCCAGGCAGCGGGCAGGGGGCGCCGCCGCCCGCCCCCCGCCCCCGCGGCGCCATCTTGCCCGAGGCCGCGGGCCCCACCTGAGAGGCGACTCCGCGGGGGGGACCCCAGGGAACCATGGAGGAAGGGAAACAACGGCAAACCTGTCGCCTTTCCTTGTTTTTATGCTCGCTGACTTGCCATATCGAACGCAGCTTAGTTTTAAGGAAACTGAAAAGAACAAACTAGCAAGGGCCTCGCAAGGTTGCACGTTGCATTGCATTGCAAACGACAAAAGGGCAGCTGAAGGAGGGAGGTCTCTTCCCCAAGCGAAGGTACAATGGGCAGGAAATGAAACGTCCCAGCCTTCCTGCAAATGCAGTGCCAGACGTGGCACTGGAAGCGGCTGCCGGGATGATCCTGCTCATCTGGGAACCACGGACATGGAGGCTGCTCGGCCTCGCAGCCGCCTCTGCCCCGAGCGCCGGCTCCCTCATCGCCAACAGCAGCAGCCAAAACCCAGGCCCTGAGGAGAGCGCAACTCCAAATTATTATTCCTGTGATGGGAAAGTGCCACCGTCCTGGATTATCTTCTTATCGGACAGAGGTGCTTTAATCCCTGTGGCCAAAACTATTTCATCAGAAGGATTAAGGGCCTGCTCAAAAGCACGCAAGGGCAGGAAGGAAAACGCTTGCTGGCTGCTAAGCAGTCAGGCTGCCCTGCTGCAGCACACAAAGGGCTTTTCCCACATACCGGGAACTGTACGGCTTGCGCTGGACACACCAACTTTTCCCTGCTCTGTAAGAAAAAACGCACAGGGAGTTCACATTAGCCTTTCAGTTAATTTGGTTTCACAAACCCTCATACCCCTATATAAAAGGCTGTATATAGGGCTCTCTCTGCTTGCCGCAACAAGTTTTATTCTGCCTTTGTAGGCATGGAAAACTTTAGCTCTTCCTTGCTGCGACAGCTGCGGACAGAGGCAATTGGCCAGGACAAGTCCAAGCCATCCTTCGGCTTCCTGCGAGGCAACGCACTGCAACCCAGTGAGATCTCCTTCATCCTTAGAAACCTCAGGAATAAAAACTGACTCCAAGGCCTTTAAAATATATAGTAGACTTTTATAAATCCCAATACAGCTCCTTTAAAACAAGGACAATAACAACTTTTGCTAACAACACACATATTTTGCTCTGCTTAATCAGTTTTTGCATTTTGTCTTTGTTTCAAGAGTGTACTTATTTTCCAAACAGACAACAAGTATACATAGTCTAAATCTTGTTTTTGCAGGGATTTACAGTTAACATCAACATTCTGATGGGAGAGCATTCTCTGCAAGTCCTATGGAAATATATATACAGTAATCAGAATACTGTAGCTACAGTATTGTAGTGATGGTGCAGGTAAGATACTGTCTGGCAATTAATAGAAACAAAACCTCTGTTTCATGAAACAGCTGGACTTTCAAAATGTGCTTTTAAATTGGAGTAACAGCAACGTGGGATTTCTTTCTTCCTCTGCTAAAAAAACAGAGAGAGACCCTGATAGGCAGCAAGCTTGTGATCAGTGCCATCATATGCTACATAGAAGAAACAGCTTCATGTTGCCTTTCCTATAGAAGAATTAAAATAACTACTTCCTTTCTTATAAATCGATGTTTATGTGAAACTGTTTCTATTTCCCTTAATCACTGCCATGACATAGCAAAAAATGCAGAAAAAGTACTAGCATGTGTAATCCTAACTTGTTTTTAATTGAGGTGTTTGGGGGACTTTTTATCTCAAAACTCTGAAGAAGCTGGGTGAAAAATAGTTGAAGTTACTGTTGGAGATGCCAACCAGAATGAAGCAGCATCCCTCACATGATGAGAGGCTGAGAGGGCTGAGACTCTTCAGCCTAGGGAAGAGAAGAGCAAGGGCAGATATTATCAATGTGCATAAATGTTTAGGGTGTAAAGAGGATGAGGCCAGACTCTTTGTGCTTTCCACTGATAGAACAAGAGGCAACAATACATGAAGGTCCGCCTAAACATGAGGAAGACTTCTTTGCTGAGAGGGTGAGTGAGCACTGGACCAGGTTTGTCCAGAGAGGTTATGGAATTTCCACCCTTGGAAATACTATAAACACATCAGGACAGGGTCTTCGGCAGCCTGCCCTAGGTGATCCTGCTTGAACAGGACGTTGAGACTGCATGTTCTTTCTTAGGATCTTCCAATGTCAACCATTCTGTGGTTCTATGAACTTTATGTTACCTCTTCAAAGATCACAGCAAAAAACTATTCTAAAGGAATATTTACTTTTCACCATATACCAGCTCAATGAACAGAAGAGCCTGATCTGTTTCACAAGTAAGACTTTTTTTCCACCTGTATTGGAAAAATAATTATAATAGCTGATTATATTCAAGTTGTCACTGAAATTACCCTGAAATAACAGATCTGAAGCTGAAATATTCTAAGATGATTGAGATCAGCAGTAGTAGTCTGTCAGGCTGAGCTCACAGCATCCACCGTTTATTTTTTTTTTCTGGCATTTATAGAAATAGATAATGAACATTAACTGAAGAATTATCAGACATGTAATCCTTCCATTTCGCCATTATGCCTTCAGGCAACCGCTCTCAAAGAAACTTGGCTGGTGCCCTATTCTAATGATTTCTATTGCACTTAAAAGGGAAATTCATTTCAGAGTGATGAAAGCAGGGATAGGAGCAGTTCTGTCCTGATCAGCTGCTGTGAAGATGTCCTTAAGTTGTTGGATCAGTGATTTTCCAGTGAAATACAGCTGGGAGAGAAAATAATTTCTACCTTGACCAGTTCTCCTGCCTGGGTTCCGAGAGAGGCAAAGCTCATAACTTCCTGGTACCATCAACCTGTGCTCTCTTCAACCCAGTATACGTTAAATGGAATTTCTAGTTTTTGAATTTGGAGTTCTGAAAAGGGGAGCTCCTGTTATTTTCTAACTGTTTGTGTCAATTTCTTGCTCACTTTTCTGTCTTTCAAAGGTGACATATCCTGTTGTGCCTTCCTCAGCATTTGCACCTGTTGAAATTTTAGTGTTATAAAACCTTTTAATAGCCCTGCCTCAGTGGATGGCTCCTGAGGAAGAGTGCAGCAGAGGGTGGAAAGATTATTAAGCACATTCCTCAAGACTGAGAAACATTAAAGAATTCATTCCCTTTTGTTACGATATAAAGCAGAGCTCCAGAAGAAAACTCTCTCATGTCACCGCAGTGCCAGAAAAAGCAGATTCCACGTAGCAGGGAACACAAGTTTATGCAGATGACTTTGCTCAGAGTCGTATTCAGAACATTTTGAAGATGCCAGTCACCTAATAATCTCAGACTTCAACATTAAACCAGGGGAAATTTCAGTATGAAAGAGTAGGTGGAGGGAATATTAGAGAGAGTAAGAAAAAAAAACAGGATCTCTGTAACATGGAAGAAAGAGATGTGAAGAGAAGACAGAGAAAAGATTAAAGAAGGAACAGTAATAGTTTTTAAATGGCTGATCCCTACAACATGACCAGCTTCTGCCTAGGTTTTCAAGTGACAAAATTTGACTTACTCCCTGCTACAAGCACAGCATTGGATGGCTTTGCTATTTAAAATTCATTTTTGTGGATTTTTATTTTGAAGATAAAGCAAAACCACTTGCTACAGCAAAATACTCTTATCTTTCAGGATTTTTCCTGACAGTCCTGTCTTTCTACGTAGACCATACACGCCTGAGAGCCCCTGCCTAGATAACGGGGCACTGTTTATCTAACCTACTGAAGATGTGCTCTTGAACTGGCTGCTTCTCTTTTATGTCTAAGGAAAGCCTGCATGACTTCCTTTTAGTGATGATCCCTGCATTTCAGCTATCTGATATGTGGTAATCGTTTTAAGAGACTTTCCCTAAAAATATATGGTAGGAGAAGAAATGGATTTGTGTTTTTCTGCAGACCAGACAAGCTGATCTTCACTGACCTCTCTTCCTCCTCATATCTATGCATACACGCATTGTTTATGTTTATAAATCTACCAGTTTACATTTCCACTGTAATATTTTTTCAAAACGAGAAAGCAAACCCAGAGAACTCCAGCACAAACACTGTAAAATTCTTTGAAAACAAAATGTTTTACAACATAGGGAACAGACCTGCAGTGAGTGACACCAATCTGGACAGCAGTACGGTCCTAGTGTGTTTCTCACTTCTAACAGATAACAAAGCTGGTGTAAATTGCTCCAATTCTGTATTGCAATTGTGAAATTTAAAACAGTCATAAGCCTTTTGCCTTTATGCTTTGACACGTGGCCAGATTATGGGCTTATGCTTTACTGTAGTATTATTACTATAATTATTATAGTATTACTATAATAATCACAGTATCTCTGAATAATTGGCGTCTATTTTTCACTACTCCGATCGCCAATGAAAAAATGCCGTCTGTGCCAGGGCAGGATGTCTGCCTCCTTGTAAAAACTTGTTTTCATCAAGAAAAAGCCAAAACTAATGCACTACAAAGAGTTTGGAAAAAAAATGCAGACCTTTTGAATTTTGAGTCTTTCAAATCAATTAGACACGAGCACTGCCAGGAGAAAACTCGTCAGACACATAAATGATGTTGCAACTGTGCAAAACAAAATGTTAAGCCACAAATGCAGAGAATGTATCAAAGACATATGGGCTAATAATGTACGTGCTCTAGAAGACAAAGGGAACAACCTGCTGATGAATGTCACAGATGCTACTAAATTAGGCAGCGCACTAACCACATAGGAAGGTGGGAAAATATGTTTAGAAGGACTCACAAGGTAAATTATACCTTCAAGACCAAAGAAGAAGAAATACAGCTTAAAACTCAAAGGAGAAAAAAAATAAAACTTTGAAAAATCCCATGGGACTCCTTTGGACAATATAATTCAAATCCCAGGAAATCAGTAGTGATGAGAGAGAGAGAATAGCAAGAGGCAAATTGGATGAAGCCTTCCATGCAGTATCACAGCATAAAACTGGTAAATTAGTACTCCAGGGCTATCATACTCAAAGAATCATCATCTTTACAGGAAAGAAGCTTTTTTTACAGGTTGGTAAATCACTAATTAGTATTTCCTCTTCATATTTAACCTTTTTCTTGTTTTTAATAAAGTCATCACATAGCCCTTATTTAACCATTTTTATTTCACTGTAAACAAATTTCCTTCCATCTTCCTACTTCATCCATTAAACTTTAGTAGTTCTCTCTCTTTGACCCTTACTATATGAAATGGCTTAGATTGAACAGGTTTTAAACAAAAAACAATACTCTTAAGAACATCATACACATATTCTTAATTTCAGATAAATGACACTTACCGTGCATCTCTTAATTACCTATTAAATAATAATTCTGTCCAGCTAAGATCTGCTCTTTTCCAGACCTATCACAATTAAGCCTATTTCCAGGTTAGTTCAGGAGGGAAGGAAAGAAGAAATTGCATTTGTTAGTCATCTGTGAGGCTTGTCATTAATGGATAGCAGCAACCACCACCAACAACTAATGTGTGAATCCCAGATCATCACACATAATACAAACCCATTAAATTATTATTACAGATATCACTAGAGAGTAGCAGAGGCTACAGATAGTTATAAATGGAGGTCGCTGTGTGAATCTCTCTGCTTACTTCACTATCTAAGCCCAGCTTTTTCTTTTGACTACTGAAATAATGATATTTTTGCTTATAAGATGGGAGTTCAGCCTTACAGATTTTTGAGCTTGTGCCTTTATATATTGCTATGTTCTCAAAGAGTTATATCTGTGCTTGTGTACATATGTATTTATATTCACATACAAATTTTGTTGAATAATGATGTAAATAAAAGGAGGAAAAAAATGATGGCAGCAAAAGTAGCATAAATGACGAAGTTCTACACAGAAAGTATAGTTTCTTAAGCTTAAGAAGATAATATATTGTCATATTTAAGGTTTGGAATTTAATTATTAATATATTCTAACTTCATCATCAACTTTTATCATAGATTTGCTATTGGACCTTTCTTTCCCTGTGCTACTTGGCAACTTATTTGAAATGCAAGCTTGATTAAAATGTTCAAAAGAAAACCAAACATTCTAATGTTGATGTTGAATTTCAGCAGCATCTTTCTTGAGGACCATTTAGAATATATATTTATTACTAGATGAAACAGAAAAACCCATATAACTTCACACACTACAACTGACAGGATAGAAGAAACAGTACCAAAAATGATAACCTTTAGCAAATACATTTTTAAAAACATGCACGTGCAGAAATAAAGCAAAGAAAGGTGTGCACGGCTGTCAGTAGAAAGCTGTTCTTAGCATTTTATCTCTGTCTAGATTTTTCACAGGGTTCAGTGTACTCCAAGTACTCTAAGATGATTCATAATTTTGATAACTACTAATATCTACCAGCCACTAACCTCTTCGCTCTGCCTCAAGACTCAGCACTGACAGCTACTAATGTCTGCTTGGGCTACGCCCTCCATCTTTTTTCTTTTATTAACCTCATCAGACACTTTTTAGATGACTTGAGACTTTTTTTCAACGTCTAAGCTTCACAAGTCCTATATATATATATGTGTATATATATATATATATGTACACAAGTACATATTGTATACAAATATCACCCTCTATCTTCCTTTGCACCTAGAGATACTGCCTTCAGTCTCCATGCACCGTGGCCTTGTTCTTGGAGTAAGGCCAAGTTTGATTAGATTCCTCAAAGAGCTTCCATATGTTTCTGCACTGGCAGTGCAGATACAGACAGATGTTGCTCCAAACTTCAGACCTCTCCTGCACTCTCTTAAATGCAGATTTCCCCTTTGATATCCTCCTTGAGGTGTCTCTCAGCTTGCACCAGGGCTTCTGCCATCCAGATGGAGAGCAAAGGTGGCTCAGCAGGGCTCAGCAGGGCTCCTAAATATTCCTTCCTGGAGTCAGTTATGCAGTAGGAGGTCTGCTCTATCCACAAGTCACAGCAAACTTGAGTCTCTAGATTCTTTAAGTTTCAAATAACATCAACACGCCCCAAAAAACTCGAGCACCCCACAGAGGAAGACCCAAAATGCCTGACTCTGGATTTGTGCAGGTCTGTGAAGAATAAACTGTATACAATACACATTTGCACTCAAGTTGTCGTTCCGAGTAGAAGTTCTCACATGTTTTGCCTCTGAGGGAATTACTGCAGCCTCTGAACGTGAGCCTGGAATAGTCCTCTGAGGTTCTTTGTGCTCAAGATTTAACTGCAAACTTCAAACCTCCAGATACTCCAGAAAACATTGCTCAAAGTCAATGGTAACACTGTCTTATTCTAGCTCACGTGATTTTTTTTTTTTTTCATTTTTTTTTTCTTCAGTGTCTCCATTTCCAACTGTCAAATCTATCCCTGAAAATATGGGAAGCCCACATTTTATCCAAGATTCAGAGTGACAAATCACTCTAATCTTGACTAACTGATACAATCTGATGTAGCAGCTATGACACAAAGGACTTACTCTGCAAAAGCTACAAAATTACTCTAGTCTTGTATAAAAGGCTTAAAAATTTCTCAAAATGCTTGAGCCCCACATATGAGAAAAAAAAATCAGTTATGTCTAGTAAATATTCCTCAGCAGTTTCTCCAAGTCCCTTGTTCTGACAACTGGTAGTTTAAACATTTACTGTTCAGGCACTCGTTCAACTTGAATGAACTAGAACATGGTTGCAAAACCACATGAAATGCGTAGACCAGCACAGGTCTCTAATGCAACTGCAACCCACACCATTCGGGTCTGTGTGTGTTTTGATACAAAGCCTTGTTTTAAACAGATAATCCAGTATTTGTATCTTTTGGTACCTGCCACTCTTTCCATGCATTTAAACCCTACAGAGGTTTGTATTTGCCAGCATCAAGTTCCTCACATACAAAAACGCCACCTTTAAACATGAAGCTTATTACAACTAAGACAGACAGGACTTATCCAGAGTAATTCAAAGTCAAAAATATAAATGGTCTGGTTAGATCTACTCGCAGTTGTTCAACCTTTGAAGTTTTCTGGGAACTGTTAGAACAGGCAGAATCAAAAAAGAGCTACAGCTTGAGACACTTGGAGTGAGCTGTGCAATGTAATTGCAGAGTTAATAGAAGCATAATCATCTCAGCAGGAATTAAATAAGGCAAAAACAACTGCTGAGTTGTTTTTCAATATTATTAATTTCAAAGCATATCTTGCACACGATGGCATATTTTGGGGAGGGAAAGCAGCTTCAAATCACAAGAGTATATTTTTGTAAGAGCTTTCTTCTGAGGATGCAGTATGGAATGAGAAACCTTTGAAGCAAGCTTCATACAAATATTTAACATGCTTCTAAAAAATAAAACTAAACCTCAGAAATGTCATGGAGACAAGTCACATTTCCACAGAATTAATTTAGAAATATTTATTAAAACTTCATCTAGATGGGCTCTTAGAGGTGGTTTTCTGCAGGTGACAGGTGGAGATAATGAATTAAATTATCAGCTCAGCAATTTCCTCTTTCTCATCTTCCATTTTCATAAAATAAGGGTAAAATTCTTATGCTTGTTCTCCAAAAAAAAAGAAACTGGTGGATGGGGAAAAATAATCTATCATTACTTAAAAAGGAGGTTACTTAAAAAGGTTTTGCATTAAGAAAGTTCTCCACGTTTACTATAAAAAAAGTCGTAGCTGTATTTCTCTGAATGCTTCTCACACACTTGAGCTGCCAAGTCATGTGCAGCGCCGGCAGCTTTGCGTCCGCGCGTGGCAGCAGCGCAGTGCTCGAGTCCATTTGATCTGGCAGCAGCCTGCAGCCCTTCCATCATTCTTACTCCACCAAAATGCCAATAGATCCATACCTCTGTGATTCAGAAATGCTACGTGATTAATGGAGACTCTTTTACTTGTCACGTTCAAATGAAAGAGAAGACAGAATAGCCCACTTGGCAGGGCACAGCCTGTGCTTTCTGAGCACAGACTCTTCCCCAGCCCTGCTTTCTCACCAGAATTCCAGAAAGACTCTCTGAGAGATGTCTCGGGCTCAGGAAACTTGGCCAGCTTCAGGACGTGGTTTCAAGGGAGCCCTGTCAGACTGCTAGTAAACTACACATCACCTCAAAGCTCGTGTTTCGAGAAGCTGCACCTTCCTAGGCACGTCCCTCCTGGAGCACTTCAATGCCCAGGCCAACATGACGGGAACAAGAGGAAGGGAAGATGGGTGGGTTCCGTCCCCCTTTTTTTTTTTTTTTTTTTTTATATCAGAAATTCTGGTTTTCAGACCAATCCTGAGATTCCCATACCATATGAAAGATACGGCCTCGCAGAGAGAGAATGCTGGCTGAGGATTTTTTAAAGGCAGTATTTCCTGGAGAGTGTATTCCTGAAACACAGGAAAAAAAGTAGTACAAGCAACAATTTTCTTTCATGGTCTGGTAGAAGACTCCAGACTGGCTGTTTGTTCTTCAGAAACACACAAAACTACCTTTATACTGAAAGGCATATGGCTAAAATGGTTTTAAAAAGTCCATGCTGCCATTATCCCTGGCAACATTCAGCTGAGCAAACGCACTCTAGCAGTTTGTTAAGGAATGTTTCTCTCCTGCTTGAAAGTGAGCAAGTAGCTGAATGGAAGGGATTTCAGATATTTCAGAGGCATTTGCAGAGGTCTTTCAAATCCCTACTTTGATTTCAGACAAAGGTGGATAGTAAGGAGTCACATTCGCCAATGCTGAATGGGGATTTCTAATCCATGTGCTGATGTTTGACTTCTGACCATTGCTGAGACTGCTGCAATGAGAGCTGCTGCAAATGGAGGGGAAGGGGCATGAACCTTTAGCCTCACTCGACCTAGCGCGGTGGGCTTGAAAAACAGAGGCATAATGTCACTTTTAATAGTGCATACTACAGGCACTGCTGTAAAATATGCACCTGGCCCCAAAGCACAGCAGACGGCCGTGCAGGCGGTGGTGCCTCGCTCTCCCGCACAAGCCCATGCAGCTTCTCGTGGCCCCCAGCGAGCCGGAGCGACCCACGCAGCCTCAGCTAACGGAGCACCCGCCCCGCTCGGCAGCAGCCCCTGCCTCTCGGAAGAGAAATAAGTGGCGAGACCCTTGCTCGGGGCAGCGACCCACGTCCATCAGCTGAAGCCAGTGGCGCTTTCCAAACACGGATCACATAGGCACGTCCATGTGCTGACTCTCGGCAGCCACTATAAAACTGCTGCACAGAGCACAGAAAGTGGCAGGATCCCCTACCCGATGGCACAGTCTGCTATGAGGCTGGCACCAGGTTTGATTAGGAACCAGAGAGCAGCTGCGAGGCTGCCTAGTGCCACAGAGCGCAACTCGGAGCAAAGAGCAGCAAGAGCCTCTGTGCCACCGGCACGTGCGGCGCCGCGCGGACGACGCGCTCTGCGGCGGCACGTAACTAAGGGGGTTCCCAAGTCCCTCTTCACGGCCTTTTACTGCGTTCGTGGTCAGAGCACACGCGCACGTAGGCTCACTCAAGCAACCTGGCAGCTTTCTTCTAAAAAGGAAAAGGATTCAGCTGGAATCAGCATTCAAGTTAGTTCAGTTCCAGGGTGACACCTAAGCAATCTCTGCTTTCAGAAGGCATCTGTCTCCCCATCCTCTTTTACTCAGTTAATGAGCTGTCCTCCCATTTAAAAAATAATACATCATCATATAAATGAACCTTTTCTTTCCACGCTCCTCAGTTTGTCTTAACAAAACTGTACAAACTGTGGGAAACGGGCAGTTTTTGTAGGCTAGAAATGTCTTATTTTCCACTCCAAAGAGAGTTGACTTTTGACATCAAAGGCTAAATCTTCTTCAGGAGAAGGAAGCAAACACATATTTTCAGTAAGGCCAGGGGTAGGGCAAGTCTATGTGGAAGAGAAACTCAGAAATATCCTGACTCTGAACACGATTGCCCTGAGCGCAAAGAGCATCTCACGCCGCTGAACCCTCCCTGGCCGACAGCTCCGGGCTAGCTCGTCTCGGGAGGGACAGCTCATTTCCAAAGGAGCAACCTATTTTTATAACTAAGAAACCATAATTCTCAGTGCACAAAAGGAGCAGGTTCTGGTTGCTGGTTAGAATAAATATAAAAACTGTTTCCCACTGTGGCATTTTCTTTGCAGATACTAAAACATAAATAAATAAATAAATAAATAAATAAATAAATAAATAAGAAAGAGAAAAGAAAGAAAAAAGTCAGCTCCAGAGAATGCCAGTGCTGGCTTTTCCCATTTGCTGTTGAACAACTTTTCGAGTTGTGACTCCATGATTTGGAAATTCTGTAGATCTTTTAACTTAAATTAAACATTCCTCCCCACGGTTCAGAGAGTATTTAGATCTCCCTGAAGTTGCTTTTTTTTTTTTGTAAAATAGAATCACTTTCAACAGCACCGCAGACTCCCAAGCAGCAAGAAAGACACGAGCCTCTGCTTTTTGCAAGACCCCAGGAGAGCTGGGGGAGAGCCACTAGAAGAACATCTTGTTAGACAGACCCCAAATTAAACAAGTATTTACTTAATAGGAGATCAGATGCTCATTCTAAAGGAAGGTGCTGTACATACAGAAGGTCATTCAAATCAGGCATCTCCCTCACTTGCAGTGCAATTTAATGAGACATTTGAACCAGTTCATGTGCTGGCAAAAGGATGCTCTTGGCCTCCCTATTTAGCCTGACTGCAGCCCACGCCAAGATTCATGTATGAACATTTTAGACTTCTGTTTGGAGTTTCTATATATATATGTGTGTGTACATATATATATATATATATGTATATATATGACTGCTGCACAGTCACAGCAGTAGCCTTACTACTGCAAGGGGAAGGGAAACACACAACTTGGGGCAAAACTTTTAAGCAATATTCTCCTAATAGCTTCTCTCAAAGCAAAGGTATATCAGCCCCGTACTGCTGAAAGAAACACCATCTGCATACAGCATATACGATATACAAACCAAAACAGATTGTCCTTGTGTAAAGAGGATCTACAAAGTAGTACTCAGAGCTGGTGATTCTTTGTTTCAGGTACTAAATAAAGTTCCACTCTAAACCGTGAAGCTTTTTCTCTCCTTTTTTCTTTTTCTTCTCCTTTTATCTCTCCAAGCTCAGAGGAGTCACTAAGCGCCAAAACTTGCTTTCCTTTGCAGCGCATCAGAAAGGTGAAGCCCTGCAGGGTGGCTGGATGAAATAACCGAAGCTCTGATCACCAGGATACTCGCCCTGAAATCCAACTGTGCCTTCTTTGCTGCATTAGCACCGGCTTTGTTCAGACACACGTGCTCTCTCCACCAAAAAGCCTGCAGTGGCCACTTTACGGCTCTGCACATCAATTCCTTTTAGCTAAGTATTTTTCTTCAGAAACACCTAAGTACCAGCGCGCGCGCGTCACACCCCCTCGACATCACAAAACCCAGGAAATGCATGTTTTTAGGAAAAACATATTGAAATGGAAATATTACAGCAAACACAGATAGTGCTACTTCCTTCCTGAAGCAGCACTGTTGCTATGGCAATTTTCTAGTCTACTCCTTTCAGGAGGAGCAGCTTCCCCTTATTGAAAGGGCCTCAATTTTTATCTACCCAAATATCTGAGTGCTCAATTAATCTTCAGAAGAAATGTATGAAGGGTTTAGCTCTTCTTCAATAACTTTTAGCCCCCTCTCTAAGTTGAAGTCCTTTTGGTAGCTCTATCACAGTATCTAGCTCCCCATTTGACGCCTATCAGTTTTAAATCAAGCTGGATATCAATATGTCTCTTGTCTGGACAACTTCTAGAAGGTTCTATCAACTCTTCCACATGCAAGTAAGCCTAAGTGAAGCAAGCAGGTCTGTATTACCAAATGAAAAACATCTAAATGGAATCATTAATACACTGAAACTGTTTTGGCAGCAGCAAAAGCTGAAGCTTTCACATATGTTAATTTACAGCAGCAAATAACATAGACATTAAATCTCCCCTGTGGTGATGTCATTACAGTTTAATAAAGCAAAGCAAGCTTCTCATCATAAAGTTTCTCTACAAGATGGTTAATCATGATTAATTCTTTGATAATTCACAACAACTATATTAATCCCAACAGCTCCATTTCACTCTAATGCGGAGCGAACAAACAATTCAATGGGAACCCATTGTGATGGAGCATTAATTAATATCTACTTGCTGTAAAGAGATACCAGGTTTTTGATGATAGCTTGTGTGACGGTTAGGCTGTACAGAAAGTGCCAAATAATTATTCATTTTGAACGACATTCATTGGAATAACACTGCATAGTAATTGTTCCTGTGATGGGTATATTTATTTCATAATCAAATCCGTATTGATTAATGTCCATTCAGCAGACAGTCACGTCACAGGAAACACTGATGCTGTGGAGCATGAAGATTCAGAATGACTTTGGCAGATGTCACACAAAGCACCTTGTACCATTTTGCCAAGGGCTGAACCTCTGCAGCGTTCATCTGGGCAGAAGAAGGCAAGTGCCCCCATCCTTCCCTGCCTGCCAAAGCGCAGCAGGGGAGCAGGCAGGCAGTGCAAAGGAAGATGACCAAACACGGCAGAAAGCCTGATGTGCAGCACGCCCTCCAAATCCGCTAGGGTAGACCTGGGCTCTCGACAAAAGCCGACCTGAAATAAACTAACCCAAACTAAGGAAAGATAAGAACTAGCATTTATATTCTAGACTCGTGATTAGCTGAGGGATGTTTTCACAAGGCTAAAGGAATTGCATTGAAGACAATGCACCGGCAAATCGAGCGATGGTGCTTACAGATAAAATTGCTCATTGGGGTTCATATTAATTTTTCTTAGGCGTAATATTTTTGTATGAAAAACACAGGTGATTTCTCCTGAAACGTGGCTAAGCACAAGCAGCTTTTGTATTATCGCCGCATTAACGACAAACCGGTTAGTGGCTTTATGCAAAGGCTCCTGCCTGTTTCTGCATGTACGTGCACAGTCCTATTGAATTCAGACGAGCACAGCTAAGACTGTCCTTTCCCCCTTCCCTTTTTCAGACAGGGAAGATACGGCTGAATACGCTTCACGAAAGAGGCCGTCTTTCCATTTATTACACAGGGATTTATTTCTGGAGACAAATGGGGAAAAATGGGGTTATTTTTTGTCATTTCAAACCCTAGCCCCACTCCCTTACTCCTGTCTGGCCTCCTTTAACTTTCAGTTACTCCACCTTCATTCACCTGTTGCTGTCCTCCTTAGTTCTCTTCAGCTCTCGGAAGAACACATGCCGTAATAAGACATTAAACACAATTTTTGCTCTTTTCTGACTTCTTTCTTTCATATAAAACACATTCTAGGACCTTCAGGAAGACTTGTGCTCTTTGAACAACACTTCTGAGAATCTGAATACTGAATTATGAACATTCGGGAAGTACAGACTGTTTGCAGCCTGTACAAAGCACAGACCGTACGCAGTCATCTCATGCAAATATGATCTTCACAGAAAAGATTTCTGGTGAAGAAAGCTGTGATCCTGCTAATACGCTGGCCCTCCATTACGCTAACAATTTCCCCTCCAAAGGAAATGGAAAATGGAAAGTATTGGATATTGAAAATACAATTATTTTTATCTTCAGCTGGAAGAATGCAGAACAGCTCTTCATCTAACTGCATCTTCAGATTCCTAGGACAGATGTTTTAGACTGCAAAACCAGTAGGGACAAGGGAACAATTCAGATCACCTTTGCCATTCACAGATTCAGGACAATAATTTATTAATATGAAATCAAATACAAAACCACCTTCTGGATAACAGGAGGAGTTTGTAACTGCTGTTTCCCTGCTCTGTCAATTTTGCCAGTTCATTTATGTGAAAATAGCTGCTGGCACCTGGTACAAGCTGGGCACCAGTTCTGTGCAATGTCAGGTTTCTGCTGATGTGAAAAGACTGGTTTAGAGGTTATAAAACATTAATTTGTTCTGTTTCCCTTCCTCACCTGGCAGTCTAAGTATATTCTTTAAAGTGGTAACACAATTAATCAGTTTGGTGGCTTGGGAATGTAATGTAAAATGAATATAAAAATCCAATTTCAGAACTGCCAAATTCACTTAACACAACTAACAACCTAGCTTAAGCCCAGGGAAAAAACAGTCCTGAAAGGGTCAAAAACAACTGTTGTCAAAACCAGCAACACACCAAAATGAAAGTATACTTTCTTTATGGAACATAAAGTACCAAGCATTTCAGAACACCATCCTTTTAAATAATATTGCTTTGGGTAAAACTGCCAGAACACAGGGCTTGCAAAGCAACTCCATTAGCAAACAATCATATTTGTGTTTATATCCACTGCAGCACAGCAGAACCTGGCTTAGATTCTGCGCTGGGTGACTGGAGCTTGCAATAGCCTAACCTCTAAAAAAATTAACAGCTTTTTCCACTGGGAAGGACATTGTTATTTTTATGGCCTCGGAGCTAATACAAGCCTTGACATTTTAGTTTATTTCTGTAAATGTTTTATATACACTTGTTAATCCCGTATGCATACCATAGGCATCTTCCACCGGATGCCAATACAGTAGCAGAAGTCTACGTAAAAAAGAGCCATATCTGCTACTGCTGTTACAGATGTGTAGCAAACGTGTGGAGCCTTATGCAGGCACTGGGGTATTTTCACAGGACTGAGGTGCTATGACATTAGCTATGCATTCTTCAGCAAGATATACTATAGGAGCCTTGGAAAATTTGTTCTCAGAATCTGAGAGTCAAGTAGTACAACTACCAAGGCAAAATTAATAAACAAAACCAAGAAATGCGGAGGAGAAAGTGATTTGACAGTTGTTTCAGTTCAATATAGGTATCGTATGTATAGAGCAAAAGATAGCCCTGTGTTCCTCTGTGCCTGAGAAGAGTGATGAAAATGCAATTGTCTACATTTAACCACTCTCTCTTCATTAATATTCCATAAGGCTATTATGATAGCCTCAAAATAACTTAAAATATTAAATAGATTTAGCAAATAATTTCGCTCTGTAGAACGTGCCTAAGCAGCATGCCAACACTGCCGTGTTAGCACAACATGCCAACGGACTAACGTTATCCCTATCGTGGACACTATCTATCATCCAGTGTAAGAGAGATCATAAAACACTGGATGTGTATAGTCTCTAAAGTAAGTTGTCTTAACTAGACCCAGTGTTTAGAATTTCAAACTTTTCAAAAAATATGGTAGTGAAGCTGGGCAAGCATAACCCCGCTATTTGCTTGATTTTCCATGCATAAGCCAGAGGAAGTGGCAATCTTTTGGGAAAATACCCATTTTTTCTACCTCCCTCATTCCCCAGAATATCCAAGGCTGAAAATGTCCTTGGAAATAAATTGAATTTACACTTACGTGTAACATCTTCTAACAAGACTGGGACAGAAGAGGCACAAGAGTGCTGGGCTTGCAAACTCTAAAAAGCCTACAAAAAGGTCTCCCCAAAAGTAAAGTTTTTATTACTTTTTTTTTTTTTTTTTTTTTTTTTTTAAATTTTCACAGATGATCTCCTGCATAAAATTAAGTACCAAAGCAGTTTTTGGCATTCCTGATCCCCATTTTTGGCATTCCCATTCTATCATTTTGTTCCTGATAAGGAATGAAAGACAACCCATCAGCAATTTCAGAGCAAAGTGTGCCTGTAACAGTCACGTTTTATGGTGCAACATCTCTTTAACTAAAATAAGGTTTACTCAGAGAGAGTAATTTTGGCAGAATCCCATCTTGAGCCTCCACCAGGTGGTTGCCAAGGCCTGGACTCAAGGCACTGCCTGAAGCTTTGGGAAGGGTGTTAACATCACAAGACCTGTTAGGAAAACGGACTTCACCTTTCATGTGAAGATCAAAATACAAAGCCAAGACCAAAATACAACAAAATACAAAAAAAACTCTAAGATGTTCTCATCATGTAATGCAAAATGACAGGTATTTTAGTCAGATTGACAATAAGGCCGATATCCTTTTGGGAACATAGAATTATTTTCTACTTTCTCATGAAGCTTATACATTCAATTAAAAATACATGTAATGCTTACAACCATCCTAATACATATGGTATATTCTGACTTTAAGTATTTGTCACCTCTATCACACACACCCACTATAAATGAAGTTAACCAGAATTGCTTTTCACTTTAATTAACGTAAAACTTGACATGTGAATGGCTTTAATTCCAGCCAAGTGTCACGCGTATGCGTCTCAGAAATGTAAGGAGCTTTCACTCAAAGCATCCAGCCTCTACTCTCATTTTTGTGCTGTTTTTTGAAGTCCTGAGCTCCTCTGTTTTATGTAATCTAACTACAGGGATATTGCCTCCGAGTTAACTCGACAATAATTCACTCCTGGTACAGCCGTAATTGAGCAAACAGAAGCTGCTACCAGAGGCATTCTTTTCTATTATTTATTGTAATATTTTTTCATAATTTAATGAGAAACATTTCAAAAGCAACATTTTCATCCTTTCATGTTAAATTAATTTACAGTGCTGTTAGCCACAAGGAAGACAGAGAAATCATCAGCAAAAAAACATGCTAATAAAGACAGATTCCTTCAAAGTTTCAAGTGCTTTTTAACTAAACTCACAATATACATATCTTTCTTCATTTCTGCCAGGTCCAGCTTGTCTTCATTTGTTCTCAATTATTTAGACATATAGTGAAAATTATGTCTAAATGAAAAAGCAGAAACCAGATTGGGGAAAAGAAATTGGGAATATAAGATTAAGGTTTTTTAAACTTAAGCAAATTGATATATATCAAGGTATTTTATACCAAATACCAGCCTGTATCAGACATGAAAAACGCCAGCCTCTTTAATCAACAGTGAAATTAAAGAAGCCTAAAAAATGAAATTAAATTTAAAGAAGAGCCGGAACATGCAGCAGCTTCTCCCTTCGTCCACCTCAGCCCAAGGCTTATTCGGAGCCTCCAGGCCCAGTACGTGGGAGCCGGGCTGGGGAGCTGCAATTTCCTCTGGCATCAAGGGCACCTGTACCTCTCGGGATTATGCTTCAAGAACTCCTAGTTGGAAACATCACTACAAGTGCACGTTTGCTGTGACTGTAAGAAAAAGATGCCATTTTTCCTCTCTCGTGCCCTGATCACAGAGCTGCATTATAACTGGCTCATGGTGCTGTTGGTGTCTGGGGGAGCAGGCAGCCCAGAAGCACTTAGGTGAAAAAGACCCAAAACACAAGGTAATGAAAGCATAACTTGTCACATTAGAGCTCACACTGCAGAAATGCTATTTCTTGACTTTTCTTTTTTTTTTTTTCCTTTGTTCTTCCTCTAGATGTTGCTAAGCCTTCAGGAGTTGCCTTATTACTCAGAGTCAAGCCTAAAAGAAAAAGGCTAATTTTACTAATTTTTTTTTTTTTAAGCCAGTTAGTCAAGAAGCAGGGATTTAAACTCTTCATTATGCCAATACAGTACTGCCACTGAAAAGAAGAGATGGGCTGCTACCTACCAGTGCGCCCGCAACTGGTATAACTACAGAGAGAAGAGGTGCATTTCCTAGCTTTGATCTGGCAACTTCCAGCACATCTGATTTGATCAGGGATAAAAAAAGGCAGGTGACTATCTCCTGGCTTTGTGCTTAGTCCGGAAGGACGCGGGCCTTGCTCTTCCACGCGCTCTCCTGCTACCTGTGAGGCCGCTTCCGCGCACCGGCAAAGCGGCCACTACAGCCGGGCCCAAGCAACCACGGACGGCAACGCCCTTTAACTTGCATTACCTACTTAACTTACCTACTGGCTCCGTGGGCAGTATTACCCTGAAAGCTGTAACATCTGGTCCAGATATCAGAAATTAAGTTGCTGATATCAGAAAAGAGCCTGTCTCTTTTGAGAGTTAATTAAGCGCTCTGGATTATGTGATAAATAACTACCAGTGTCATCTGAGAGAAGATCTTTTTGACTGATACCAATGTGTCTGTCAAACTTCCACAATACCTCTGCAGACTTCTAATATGCAAAAAAAACCCCGCCACCTTGAAAAGGTACTATAAAATAAATCATCTTCCAAGCTGATTATTAAGTAGCTTCTTGGTAATCATGGACTCTTGTTTTTGCACTACCTTTTCAGCCATACAGGAAATACAGAATTAAAGCAATTGATTTTTAAATGAAGATGCCAGATGTTTTCACTCACAGACCAACACTTCCAGTGACTGCTGGTATATTACACTATAAGCACTCTAAATCACCAGCTGGCTTGGTAAGCAGTGTGCTCCTTTCTGTTGCATTTGTTCGTAAATATTGCCATCCTGTCTTAGAGACACTAACCTAGACACCTGAAAGTTTTAGTTAATTCACTGAGTCAAAAAAGGAGAATTAAGTTCCTGATCTCTTCTGCCCGTCTGTCACTCCTCCAGCTTCCCCCAGCACTGCTCTGATTCAGCAGAGCTGTTCCACACAAAAGTGACACAGAAACCTATTGTATGAGAGCAGCCGCCTCAGTATAACTTTAAACCCCAGAGATTAGCTGATCTAAATCACCAATCATGCCAAACGCCACATAAACTCCTAAGCCAGACTTGGAGAACAGAGTTAGACAGGCACAGTGCCACAGTCGAAAAGGCCCATGCTCGGTAAGCAAATCCCCTGCAGAATAGGGATTTTATCACAAGACTTCACACACAATTTGCAGAATTGCAATGATTCCCCTGGAGTAAATACATCTCTTGGGGAGACGGTCTTATAACATGCAGAACACAAAGACAACCTTATCTTTAAACAAAGAGGAACAAGAGACAAATGACCTGCTTTTTCATAAATTTAAACCACTCTGAAACAGGGAGCTCAACTGAAGAGAGGAGGTCAAACCTAAACCAAGATACTGTTAAAAATCCTTTTAATAGGCTACACAAAACTGATTAGGGTGGTACTGAAAGAAAAAGGGGGGAGGAAAAAAAAAGGCAGAAAAGCAAGCACTAGCTACCAGTTGAGAGAGCACACCATGAAGCCACATGAAACAGCCTCATTAACTTTCCAACATCCCTCAAGGTAACTGGCTATGTACAGGTTAATTTAAGTCACTGAGGAGAATCACACCCATGGAGGCACCTGCTGCCATCAGTTAATTAATGAGCTAATCTCAGGTTCTCTCAAAGTCAGAGGAGAGAGACAGAGAGTTTCCCACAAGGCCAAACACTCCAGCTCCCTAAGCCTGGGCCTCCCTCTGGAAGGGAGGGCTCTTCCTGGCCTGGTCTCTGCACAGTTGGGAAGAACAAGCACCTCCATGCTACTGAGTTGGGTGGTGCCAACCCTTGGAGCGATACGAGTGCAAAGATCTCTTAGGTTTTTGTCCAGAGGCTAAGGAGGAAAAAGGGGTGAACTGCTGCTACTGCTGGGGTGTCTTTTTACAGAGATGATGGCAATGGAGTGGCACTTAGGTTGGAGCAGCTGCATTGCTCTCTGCAGTGCCCTGTCTCCGCTGATCTTAGCGTGAGCTTAAACACCGAGCTCCCACTTCCATCAGAGACACCTAAATGCAGCTGTCAGAAACGCTCTCCTACTCCTCGTCTGCTCTGCTCCCATAAGGACAGATGGCAGCTGCACAACAGACTGGTTACACGGCCCCTAAAAATGTAAAGGCAGACAAAATACTGAAGATACAACGTTACAAGATTTCCATAATTTGGTTACAGGTTACATAACAACTGGTACAGAGCCATCTACAGGGGCTTGCACCAGTGTTTGGGGATATATCCTCATATCTGCACTGAAGGAAATCTAATGACAAGGTTATCTGAGGAACTAGACACAGCCTGCAAGATGAACAAGTTACCTAAGACTAGTTAATCCTAAGAAATATATACGAATATATATGGATAGAAGAATATATAAAGTACCTATAATAGACAAATACATAATAGAAGAATTCAAATGATTCCAACTCTAATTTCAAATGTCATAAGCTATAAATAGTATCATTAAACCTCACCCCGAGCAGCTCAGTACTGCGATTTTAAGGCACCTGATAGATAACACAACAGTAGACAGTTCCTCTATACAGAAAGGATACAACAAAAGAGAGAATTGAGAATATAAATGCAGAAATTGTTAATCAAAAAAGTAATACTGATGCAAATTTAAGCACCTATGTATTTTAAATGCAATCAAATACTTAAACAAAAATATACCTTGCATTTCTCTACTGTAGTCCAATACATTGTTTTGTTTTTTATACTCATAGTCAAGATATGCCCAACTCTATGTACATTTCCTGAGACAAAATACAGGCAAACTAACTAGGGCAAATAACCACACAGAGTTAAGGCTGCCATTTCAGTGTTCACAGACAACATACATTTTGTCAAAGGGCAAAACATTGCCACAATTAAGACCTTCCTCCTGAAAGTCGCTATTATTTCCAATGAAATCAGATAGGACCCACCAGAATCATCATAAAACAGGCTGAATTAATACTTCTGCTAATTACTCTAATAAAAATCTCTCCTTTAGCTTTACCCTGTTCACCCTTTCTTTGGGTGTGGGGGATCTGCTTTAAGAGGCAAAACCAGCAAGGATGAAGCATATGTCATGAAAAAGGATGAATTAATGATAAGGCCAGGAGCAAAAGTGGGAAGGGTGATCTCTCCTTTGGTGCTTTTTCAGAGCAAGCCACCTTTTCCATTCCATCTCATTCACATTTGCAATTGTCCATGCTCTCCCCTTACTTAACACTGCCAGTCTCACACTTCATTCTACAACACTTCATTCTACAATGCTAATTAGCTTGTGAAAAAATCTTCATTTAAAGTTAGGTTTGAATGCTCAGCTTTCATGTTGCTTTTGTTTAGGACAAAAATTATGGAACTGGTGCAGTACTAAAAGGTGTATCTTTCATTATTTCTATTGCAAAATTTTAAATTACTTCAGCTTTTTAAGGTTGCATCTGTATTATCATGGAGCACATCTGAAGTTTCATGCAGCAGAAGTCCATTTCATACGATCTAAGGCTCTTCTGCAATGCAAACTAGAGCATTATAAGTGAGAACTGGAAATTTGCTTCTGAAATGCATTCCTGAACTTAAACAAAACATTAACCTCAGGCAGTTCCACTGTAGGAACACGTTGTATTCAAGACTGCACTTTTTGACTGAGCCTTCTCATATAAAATTTTGAAGAGTAACTGTTTTATATTGGAAATGAGGATCATTCAAAGAGGATCATCGACCCCTGAAAACTCTTCTTCAAGTTCCATGATCAAAGGAAGACACATGTGAGGTTCTGTATCTTTGATACAATCAGGATCTCTTTCATAAACAGTCATCAACCAGAGCTGTTTAAGTCCAATTGTATTCACAGAGTTCAAAATATGTCTCAGGAAAACAACACACATTTATTTATTTTTAGAATGGACAAAAAAAGAATGGCATCAAGGTTGTGCTTCATCTTTATATGCTTCTGTGAGAAAAATCTAGAATACATATCCTCTTCCTTCTTTTAATTAATTCACCACATCACATTATACAAGTGAAATCTCAGAGCCATCCTTCTGATGGGCTCAATAAACCTTTTCAAGACACAAACATAAGTCAGCTAAGTAAGCCTATACTACATTATTCAACCCTTTGACAAATGAGGTTGATTTTTCACTTGACTATGAGGAGATATGTAAATCAGAAATTAAGGGCAAAAAAATTCTCTTTCTTCTTGTCTACAAACGCCAACGTAATATGTGAGATTTCTGACAATTAACAGTTGATTATTTTCCTGGGAATAAGTTTTAAGAATCCTTACATCTCATTTCAGTGACTAAGTATTAGATCAATTAATAAAATAAGCATCTTACCATATAAAAGAAAAAAAAAACCCATTGATTAGAGGGTATTATGTTCAGAAACATGAACGCCTGCAACACAAATGCTTCCACTCCCAGATAAGCTGCAGCTTGAAGATATTCACTGTTTTCATGCTAAAAATTATCCAAACTAAACTAATTAAAACAAAATGATTGACAACAGCAGCAACCTCTGTTTATTCAGATAATCTGTTTGTCTCATTGCACATTTCCTGACCACTTCTCTTCAATATCCAGCTACGAAGAACAGCTGTGGCTCTGCCTTCCCCATTGAGAATCAGCCCCTGAGCTTCCCTGAGCTTTGCACCGACACCACACCCTGCCGAAACTCCTCTCCACTCCTCTCCTCTCCTCTCCTCTCCACTCCACTCC